>NC_057800.1:536097842-536112787 GCF_018294505.1 Triticum aestivum
AGGGGGTCGGGTGTCGGGCTGTCGTGTCGGGGTCGGGGTGTGGTGTCGGGGTCGGGGTGTCTGTAAGTGCATCTCGTGCCACCCCTAGTTGGTTTTGGAGTATTGACGACAAGCCTAGTTGAGGGACTAATGTGTTTGTGAGAATTGCAGGATAACACAGGTAGAAGTCCCTCATTGATTCAGTTTTCCTACCAGAGATGACCCCTAAAAATGTAAGAAGACATTGAAGACAAAGGTGGTATATGAAGACATTCACATTGAAGACTATGACAAGAGAAGACATCGCATGAAGACTATGGAGCGCGAAGACTTAGTTCTTTCGTCATTCTTTTTCTTCTTTCTTGAGTCATAGGAACCACCATACTATTAAGTGGGGTCCAAGAGAACCAGTCAGAATGACTGAAGTGATGCTTAACCAAAATCCTATGTCTTCGAGTGAAGACTATGAGAGCACATCTTGTCCAGAGTTGGATAAGTCAGCTTTTCTTGTAGCCCAAGTAAAGTTGCCGTGTGTGTTTGAAATCTGACCGTTGGAACACGTGTCAGTTCCTTAGTGACCCAGGGTCATTTCGGACAAATCAGGTCGGGTTGCCTAGTGGCTATAAATAGCCCACCCCCTACAACCATAAACGGTAGGCTGCTCAGAGTTAGAGTACGGCTTTTGTCGTTTGAGAGCAACCCACCTCGAAGCCTTTGAGAGAGAATTCCTTGCGAGGATAAAGCCCTAACCACCCAGAGCCAAAGAGTGTTAGGCATCACTGAAGTCTTCATGTCTGTGTGATCTGAAGAATTATTACACATGAGGACTGTGAATCCTCCAGCCGGTTTGGCGTCGCGTTCTGAGCATCCAAGAGTCATTGTGGATGGCCGGTGAACGAAGTCTGTGAAGGTTTGGAAGTCTACCTTGAAGACTTACCAGAGTGATTGGGCGAGGTCTGTGTGACCTTAGCTCAAGGGGAATATGGTGAGGACTGAGTGTCCTGAGCTGCGTGTTCAGGACTGGGTGTCCGAGACTGTGTGTCCTCAGGTTTAAATACCTAGCCGCCCTAACCAGACGTACAGTTGTCACAGCAACTGGAACTGGTCCAACAAATCATTGTCTTGAATGAGTCACTGGTTTCATCCTTCCCTTCCCTTTACTTACTGTTGATCCTTGTGAAGTCATTGCATGATTGCATTATCTTTTGTCTTCACTGAGTGACTGCTTGTTCTGATTGGCTTCACAATATCTTCCTACCGGATCTTTACTGCCTAGCTGCTATTAGTCATTGTGCTTTCACTTCATTGAATACTTGAGTATGGTTTGCCTAGTGTAGTCTACCTTCTGCTGCATGGTAATAGGTTTATTTCTATCGTTTTTCTTCGAAACTTCCATGTTTTGAAGACTTTCATAAAATTGCCTATTCACCCCCCCTCTAGTCGATCACTAGCACTTGCAATTGGTATCAGAGCAAGGTACTCCCTTGTTCTGTGTGATTCGGTTTAACCACCTGGAGTTTTAGCTATGTCGACTGCAGGGATAATTAAAGTCTCCGTGCATGCCCCGTCTTTGATGGAACTGAATATCCCTACTAGAAGAATAAGATGCGCATGCATCTTGAAGCCATTGATGTCGACCTATGGTATGTCGTCAAGAATGGCGTTCCCAAGGCTGGTGGAGGTGCCACCGCTGCTGATGTCAAGAAGTTCATTCAACTGGACTCCACTGCCAAGAACATCATCTGTGGTCATCTGACCAAAGGACAATATGGCCGCGTGAGTGCTTTGGAAACATCTAAGCTAGTCTAGGACTGGCTCTCCAAGGTCAATGAAGGCGTCTCAACCCAGAGAGATCAGAGAATCAGTGTCCTTCGCAACCTCTTCAACCGCTTCAAGAGAAATGACAATGAGAATGTCCAGCTCACGTTTGATCGACTCACTGACATCACAAATGAGCTTCAAGCTCTCGGCGCCACTGAGATCACCAAGCATGAAGTCGTCAAGACACTCCTGAGATCACTTGACAGCTCGTTTGACACCCTAGCCCTGATGATTCAAGAACGTCCTGACTTCAAGACACTCGATCCGTCTAACATACTTGAGAGGCTCAACACACACGAGTTTCAGCTTTCTGAGAAAAGAGACATCTACGGTCCCAACTATGGGTGAACTCGTGCCTTGAAGGCAAAAGCTGATCCTGAAGACATTGGAAAGGAGCTTGCTATGCTTGTGAAGAAGTTCCAAAAATTCACCAAGAAGAAAGGCTTCAGAAAGTCTTCACGATCAAGCTCAAGGAATGATGAAGCTTCTGCTCATGACTACAAGAAGAGAACATGCCACAAGTGCAAGAAACCTGGCCACTACATCTCTGAGTGTCCACAGTGGGACAATGAGAACAACAAGAAGAAGAAGAGCAAAGAGTATGACTCTGACGACAAGAAGAAGAAGAAATACTCAAAGTCTTCTTCCAAGTCTTCCTCAAAGTCTTCATCACACAAGAAGAGCTCATCTGGCAAGGCACATGCGTTTATTGGCAAGGAAATGGATTCAGAGGAGGAGACCACTTCTGGGGAGGCGGAGGTGGAGTCTGAGGAGGAGTCTGATTCTGGCGTTGTGAGTCTGGCTACAGCATACGTTGCCAAGTCCATCTTCAACACTGAAGACAATGACTCCATCACCGACACCGATGCAAATGACAAGGACTACTCCGCTCCTACCTACTGCTTCATGGCACGCGGTGCCAAGGTAAACACACGCACTACTCACTATCAAACATCTAGTGAAGATGACTCTGATTGTGGTTCCAAACCCAGCTACAAAACTCTTGCTAAAATTGCAACTGAACAACAGAAAGCTATGGAACATATTCAAAAACTGTTAGACAAAAGCGATGATCTGTTAGACGCTGAAATGACTCGATCTCAGTCCTTAATTGAAGACATAAAAAATCTTCACGTTAAGTATGAGGAACTTGAAAGTCGTCATGAAACGCTCTCAACAACTCATGAAAAGCTTTCCTATGATTATCTTCAAAGGAAGCAAGATCTTGAGAAATTGAGAGTGGCTCATGAAGATCTTCAAAAGGAAAACGAGTCACTTCGCGCCGAACAGATCAGTTCCGCTCGGGAAGGATTTGAACCACCATGTCTTAAATACATCGAGCGTGACAACGCTACTTCTGTTGCTGAGTGTTCTACTGCTGCTACTGTTGCAATATCTTCAACTGTTGATGTGGTAACTAACCCCTCTACTAAGGATACCACTGCTATTGCTGATGAGAATGCTAGGTTGAAGACATTGCTTGAAACAGGTATGTACAAAAGTCTCAAAGGGCATCAGACACTTTGTGATGTCCTCAAAAGGCAGATCCTGAACCGAAACCCAAAGAAAGAGGGTGTTGGGTTCGAAAGGAAAATGAATGCTGATGGCTCTTACTGGAAACCTAAGCAGTACCCCAAAACCACATGGGTTGTTGCAAAGGAACCTTCAGCGGATCCATCCACTCTATCTGGCTTCACTTGTGCTAATCCCATTGTTATTGATGAATCCTTTGATGCAAACTATAAACTGTTTAAGAATCAGAATGGTGATGTGTTTGCCAGGTATATTGGTACTAACTACAGGAATGGACCTCCTATGAAGAAGGTCTGGGTGCCGAAAAGGTGTTTGTAGAATCTTCCTGTGAATGTCATCATGACACCACAGGTGAAGAAGACAAACCACAGACCACAGGCTTCATACGGTCCAAAGGCTTCATATAGACAGAGGACTCACCTGAGTTGCACTAACGGAAATGTTTTGTAGGGAAACCATAGTCGGGCCTGTGAATATGAGCGCGTTTCATCAAACCGCCATGTTCATAAGACCAAGAACTATTCTACTTATTCTTATGAGTACTATTGTCCACCTGCAAGACTTTTTGCTAGGGCTCCAAAGCCAAAGTTCTCAGATGCTGCACTTAGACTCATTGCTTCGAAGCCACCCTTGAAGATGTGGGTGGCTAAGAAAGCTTAACTCTCTTTTGCAGGGAAAGGTCTCCAGCCGAAAACCAAAATCGTCTGACGCTATTGCTGGGGACCTTAAACATCTTGTAGGATGCAAGATCAAATGCCCAAATGGTCTTATTATGTACTTTGTTCCTGAATCGCTTGCTACTTGCCCTATCAGTCCTAATCTTGATCTAAGCTTTCATAATCCACTTGCTCGTCAAATGTTTATGCTTCACAATTCTCTTCGTGAAGCCTATCCCCCTAACTGCACTATAGGGTACGACACCAGCTGCTTTAGAATGGATTATTGATAGTGGGTGTACCAATCATATGATTGGCAAGCGAAGCCTTCTTATGGACTCAACACTACGTCCATCTGACAAAAGTCACATCACATTTGCTGACACTGGTAAAAGCAAGGTATTGGGTCTAGGTAGAGTTGCAATATCGAAGGATCAACACATGGATAAAGTCATGCTTGTTGAATCCCTTGGTTTCAACTTAATGTCTGTTTCAATGCTTTGCAATTTAAACATGATTGTGATGTTTGGAAAATATCGTTGCCTTGTACTAATGGAATCTGACAAGTCTCTAGTGTTTGAAGGGTATCAGAAAGATGATTTATACATGGTAGATTTCTCAGTAGGACCACAACTTGTCGTATGTCTTCTAGCAAAAGCTTCTGAATGCTGGCTCTGTCATCGGAGGCTAGGGCATGCTGGCATGAGGAACCTCCACACCCTTGCAAGGAAGAAGCATGTCATAGGCATCGAGGGCATCAAGTTCAAGAAGGATCACTTATGCGGTGCCTGTGAAGCAGGAAAGATGACGAGGGCCAAGCATCCCTCGAAGACAATCATGACAATGACTCAGCCCTTCGAACTGCTCCACATGGATCTTTTTGGTCCCACTCATTACTCAACTCTTACTACTACTGCTTGTCTCTATGGCTTTGTCATTGTTGATGATTATTCAAGATATACTTGGGTGCATATAATCCTCTACAAGACTAAAGTGAAGGATGTCTTCAGACGCTTCGCCAATCGAGCCATGAACAACTATGGCGTCAAGATCAAGCACATCAGAAGTGATAATGGCACTGAATTCAAGAACACTGGTCTAGACACTTATCTTGATACTTTGGGCATTACACATGAATTCTCAGCTCCGTACACACCACAGCAGAATGGCGTCGTGGAACGCAAGAACAGAACACTTATTGAGATGGCCCGGACGATGTTTGATGAATACAAGACTCCAAGAAAGTTCTGGCCTGAAGCCATTGATACTACATGCCATATCATCAATTGTGTTTATCTTCACAAGCTTCTCAACAAGACATCCTATGAGCTCCTTACTGGCAAGAAGCCAAATGTCAGTTACTTCAGAGTATTTGGTGCCAGGTGCTGGATCAAGGATCCACATCACACTTCAAAATTTGCACCAAAAGCACATGAAGGTTTTATGCTTGGATATGGAAAGGATTCACACTCCTACAGAGTCTTCAACCTCTTTCATTATAAAGTGGTTGAAACAGTGGATGTGCGGTTCGATGAGACTAACGGCTCACAAAGAGAGCACCTGCCAAATGTGCTAGATGAAGTTCCATCCAGTGAATCAATCAAACTTATGGGAACTAGAGAAATCATACCTTCTGAAGCTCAGCCTGAAGAGGAACTTATCATCTCCGCACCTGACCAACCTGAAGACAATGATCAAACTAAAGACAATGCTTAGACTGAAGACAATCCTTCTAACGATGACAATGATCAGCAAGAGCAAAATCTTCGTCCTGTGCATCCTCGTGTCGAAATGAAGTACAAATTGAGAGAATAATTGATAGCATCAATGCACCAGGTCCACTCACTCGTTCAAGGGCAACACAGCTAGCAAATTTCTGTGGGCACTTCGCATTTGTCTCAATATCTGAACCCAAGAAAGTTGAAGAAGCCTTCATGGAACCTGAATGGATTGAAGCTATGCAAGAAGAGCTTCAACAGTTTGAGCTGAATAATGTATGGGAACTGGTTCAACGTCCTGATCCTCGCAAGCACAATATAATAGGCACCAAATGGATATATCGCAACAAGCAAGATGGGCATGGTCAAGTTGTCAGAAACAAAGCTCATCTCGTTGCTCAGGGGTACACTCAAGTTGAAGGGATTGACTTCGATGAAACATTTGCTCATGTGGCTAGACTTGAAGCCATACGCATACTGCTGGCCTATGCAAATCATCATAACATTCTTCTGTATCAAATGGATGTGAAGAGTACTTTTCTCAATGGCAAGATTGACGAAGAAGTGTATGTTGCACAACCGCCTGGCTTTGAAGATCCAAAACATCCTGACATGGTGTACAAGCTCAACAAGGCGTTGTATGGCCTCAAACAAGCCCCTCGGGCTTGGTATGACACACTCAAATACTTCCTGAAGAGCAAAGGCTTCAAACCTGATTCCCTCGACCCCACTCTCTTCACGAAGACATATGATGGTGAACTGTTTGTGTGCCAAATATATGTGGATGACATTATCTTCGGCTGCACCAATCAGAAATACACAGACGAGTTTGGATATATGATGCAAGAGCAATATCAGATGTCCATGATGGGTGAGCTAAAGTTCTTCCTTGGTCTTCAAATACGTCAGCAACGCAACGGCATCTTCATATCTCAAGAGAAGTACCTCAAAGATTGCCTGAAGAAATTTGGGATGCAAGACTGCAAAGGCTTTACGACTCCAATGCTAGCCAAACATCATCTGGGTCCCGACGACAATGGTAAAGAGTTTGATCAAAAGGTATAGCGCTCCATGATTGGTTCTTTACTTTATCTATGTGCATCTAGGCCAGATATTATGCTTAATGTTTGCATGTGTGCTCGATTCCAAGCGGCACCAAAGGAATCGCATCACTTAGCTGTGAAGCGAATTCTTCGATATTTGGCTCACACCCCAACCTTAGGATTATGGTATCAAAAGGGCTCAGAGTTTGATCTGGTTGGATTCTCGGATGCTAATTATGCTGGTGACAAGGTGGATCGCAAGTCTACATCAGGCACATGTCATTTTCTGGGATGATCACTTGTATGTTGGTCTTCAAAGAAGCAGAACTGTGTATCTCTCTCCACTGCTGAATCTGAATACATTGCACCTGGATCTTGCTGCGCTCAGCTTCTATGGAAGAAGCAAACACTCAAAGATTATGGCATTCATCTGAAGCAAGTGCCACTCTATTGCGACAACGAAAGCGCCATCAAGATTGCCAACAACCCAGTTCAGCACTCGAAGACAAAGCACATTGAAATTCGTCATTACTTTCTCAGAGATCATGTTGTGAAGGAAGATATTGATATCATACACGTCAACACTGAAGAGCAATTGGCAGATATCTTCACCAAGCCCTTGGACGAGAAGAGGTTTTGCAAGTTACGGTGTGAGCTAAATATCTTGGAATCCTCAAATGTCCTGTGATCAGGCACACATCCTAACACTTATGCATATTGATGACTTAGATGTGCAACACACGAAGTAAAGTATATCTTCAATCAATGAAGACTTACACTCTAAGTGTGAATACATTAGTGTGGAACTTGACTTTGGAGAGCCACGATAATTGTGCGCCGTGTCTGAGTCTAATACTTCATATACGGTGGGTAACACCACCACCAAATTTTTTCTGTTTGAAGTGCTTCACTCATGGCGTTATGTTTGGTATGTCTTCACATTTGGTTTGGCTTCAATCTCTACTTGTCTTCATGATTATCTTCACTATGTTGATTTGACTGTCTTTCTCATCTATATATATATATATATATATATATATGTATATGTACTAGTGTCCTGTCCTCTATAGCATTCACTTATAGCTATGTCTTCTTGTTGAATCTTTTGAACTAGTGAATGTGATCGGACCCTAACCTCTCTATGCTTTCTATCTCAAACTCTATCTCCCCAAATCATATGCATTCTATTGAAACTGTCGAATATCTTCTCTGCGTCCTTGTCAGCAGAAGACACAGAGACAAACATTAAGTCCGTTTTCAATGCTAATTCCTTCACCAGAAACCCGGAGAAGTGGGAACGACCACCCGACAATCCAGGCGTGCGTGGGAATGTGGAACAACCTCCTATATGTTGCATGATGGCCACGTGTCCTTCGGATGTGAATCGCTAGGGGTACCTGTGTAATAACACTGTGTCGTCCCTGTCTCTATAAATACACGCCTCACCACAGTCATTATCCTTTCTTCTACTCTCGCACAAACCCTAGCGCCACCGCTCTCCCCCGACGACACCGGCGACGAAGCGCTTAGTTGCCGCGACCTCACCGACGCCGTCTTCACGCCGGCCGCGGACATCGTCTTCTCCGCCGTCGCCGTAGGAGTCCTCCATCGCCAAGTTAGGGCACAGACGATTGATCTACTCGGCCTCCTCTCCCACTCCGTCTAGCAGTTCTTCGTGTGGTAAATAAAACTTCTTTTTTACGGCCCCTTTGATTCTATAGATCCATCACTTCCTACCACAAGCAGTTTCTGTTCACACAAGTTGGATCTATTTCACACTGCATCTCATAATATGCCTAGTATGTTCACTTATGCTTCACAAAGTAATTAGATTCCTCACTTGTACTTATTCGTGGATTCGTACAAATCTGGAACCAACTCTCTATCTATGAGTGAATGTCTTCACACTATGAGGTCAATGTCTTCTAAACTGATTTATCTTCAAAATCTTCTGAGAATGCATATGACCTCTTCCCCTTCCTTCGCAACTTAATGCTGTCACAGGTACATGTCCGTGGGAGAATCCCTTGGTTCTCATAGTCTGCATTCATTTGCAGAATTTTTACAGCATCATATAAATTCTCCCGAAGCCAGTTCCTGTTTGACCAGCAAGCGGAAGCCTTTGAAACCTTTGAACGTGTTGAAGCCATTCAGTTTGAAGATCATGGCTATAGAGAAATCAACAAGGAAGCGTGGCCGACAGCATCGAGGGGGAACATCAAGAGATCTGCCTAATGACCTCTCAGAGCTGTACAAGACAGACCCAGAAGAGGATTACAATCAGCGCAAGACACGAATCCAATGGATTCGAAGGTACTGGGCTGAGCAATGGTTCAAGTACAGGTTTGTGACCCAGGAATATGCAGAGAAGAATGCCATCAAGCGACTATGGGGAGACATCCTATACAGAAATCTTCAACCCAGGTCCAGAGATGAAGCCATTGAGCAAGGCTTCTATCCCTGCATGGTCCATGGACCACAGCCTGCAGATGCTGATCCATCGTCATTGCTATGGTGTCGTGACGACAATCTGTTCAAGCGCAACTTCCAGTTTGCCAAGAACTCGGCTAAGCAAAACAAGAAGATATTGGGACTAGAGTTCAACCCTGGTCCTTCTGCTCCCCGTGCCGATGGCACCCGCGAAGCTGAACCCAATCTTGTTGAGCCCTTCTACAACCTGGAAGGTCTCATCACTCATATCATGGTTTAAGGGACAGCCGTGGATGAGCCTGCAGATGATGCTGAATCTAATGAAGCGCGTGCACCGCCGAAGCCAAAGAAACTGAAGAAGCCTAAAGCTTCAAAGCCTACTCCTGCACCAAAGGTCTTACATGCGAAGCCACTGGCTACTGCACCTCCTAAAGACAGTGTGCAGTCTGAAGATCTATCACGTATCTCCAAGAAGACTGAGATGAGAAAGAGTATTGATCAGGCACTGACTGCTGCTGTTATTCTGCGCAATGACGCCATTGATCTCTCCAGCGATGAAGATCTTGCAGATGACGCTCTTGAGCAACTGATCAAGAGCAAGGAAGAAGCAGAGATCTTCAATGATCTGCCTCTCTTTGATGTGGCAATCCTCCATAACTTCATTGATGAGTGGTTTGACACGCCCAACCTCAGATTTGAAGATCTGTAGCTTCCAATTGGCCTCAGTGTCACCTTCCATGGCGCCATTGCTTCTGAGCTATCTATAGCTCAGCGCATCGTTGAAATGAAGCAAAAGATCGACTATGAAAAAGCTCAGTTAAAGAAGCACATGGCCAAGCTCAGCATGCAAGATGTGAAAAACTTCAAGATTATGTTGCACGAGCTCAAGGAAGCCTTTCTCAAAAAGCGTGAAGAAGCTCAAGGTTCTCGTGAACGCATGAAGAGCCTGGCTGACAAGTGTGTGCAAGCCTACAATGAGGCTGAGAAGCGCAAGGCTCTTGGTCGTCCTGGCGTCGATCCAAGAATGGCTGCAAAGAAGAAGAAGCCCTCAACTGACCAATCTGCACCTTCAAGGCAGGAAGAACCTCGCATAGTCTTCCCAAGCAGCATGACTGGCTCGAAGCCAAAGGTTAGGTCAACCGCTTTAGAATTGAAGAAGACGAGGACTGCCGAGGCTGAAGCCAGAAAAAGGAAAAATCCTGAAGCTTCTGATGTCGCTCCCTCTAAGAAGCGCAAAACCAAGAAGGATCGGGCTGCTCCCACGGAGCCCTTAGTTGTTGAACCTATCTCAATGGTTTGCCCTGCATCTGAACACCACAAGCACCAACTGATTGTTCATGAGCCTGCTTCCACAGAGGCTCCTGATGCTGAAGACATTCCAGCAGTTGACCCCACCGCTGCTGAAGACATTGGTCACCATGACAATGTTGAAGATGATGAAGTCCTTCCTCAGATCGAGCACCAACTGGTATCATCGCTTGTGCCTACGCACAGCGAACTCATCAGCATTGGTCGTCCTCTGATGCCAACTGCTCAGGATGCATCGTGGGCTGATCACCCACAGAGAGAAGACACTCCAAGCTCTCCCCCAGCAACCCCATCAGTGCAAGAAGAGGATGACTTTGAGGCCCAGCCAACTCCATCTCCACAGGCGTCGCTAGCGCTACGCAGGCTTCGCAAAGGACCAAGGTCTCAAGTCCCTCTTCCGAGCGTTCAAGAAGGAGAAGTGCACCACCAATCTGTTGCACGTCAAGTGTTTCCAGATGCCACTCCTACTGTGACTGTCTCTAAGTCTGAAGCCAAAGGTGCTGAAGACAATCCCGCTGCATCAGCCGATGACAAACAAGAAGAAGATCGTGTCCCTACACCCCAAACTCCAAAGAAGCTATTCCTGAAGTGAACATGTCTATGCCCGACCCTCCAGCTTATCAAGTGGAGGTTGAGAATCTTGAGGCTGCCACCACCAACACAAATGAAGCCAATGACGTAGTCATGGCTGAAGCAAATGTGGAGCCTGCACCAATCAATGTGCCAGAGGCCAATGAAGCCAATGATGCAACTGCAACAGATGTGCAGCCTGACGCCTCTGTTGATGCCACTGCTCCTGTTCCACCACCAAGGCCACACACTATCGAGCAAGCATTCAACTATTGCCAACTTGTCACTGTCAAATGGCCTTTTCTGACTCCTCCGCCTGCTGCTGGTCCTCAGTTTGACTATCATGTTGAGCACAGGCCTCAGGTTCAGAAGCCAATACCAAGGTTGCCCAGGTTTCCAGGCACTGCATCTGCACCCGGATCATTCAATATCAATGGCTTCAAGGCACACAACACCTTCTTTGATAGCGCCAAGAACCCCTACACCAAGGCGAGAATATCTTCTGATCGGTTCTGGAGTTATCAGCAGCGCAGTTATTACTCCTGCATTCTCTACAATCAAGGTCGCATTTTCCCACATATGCGTCTTGACACTGAAGCCATAACTGGACTGCCCTGTTTGGAAGAAGCTCTGGATTGCTTCAGAGAATCAGGCTTGCTGCAGTTCATCACTGATAAGGAGCACTGGAATGAAGAATTGTTGCTCCAATTCTATGCCACTCTTCATATCCGTGGCTACAACAGGGATCCGAAGACTTGGGTCCTTGAGTGGATGACATGCAATGTTCATCATGAAGCCAAAGCCTTTGATATCATTGAGCTTACTGGCCTGCCCACTCCAGGAGATCTGTATGAACCTAGTTGTCAGCTTCACAGTGCTGCTATGGAAAGCATCTTCCACAAGCCTGAGCCCAATATGAGTCAGTTGCTTAGCATGATGAAGCCTTTGCCTCCAGACGCTCAATATCTTAAGGAGTTCTATGTTGAAGACCTTGAGTATCTGCCACGTACCATCTATCACATCATAAGGCGAACTCTCTGACCCATCAAAGGACATTCTCCACATGCCAAGCTCGAAGGCGCAATGAAGACGTTGGTCTTTTATATTCTTCATGGAAAAAGCTTCAATGCACAAGACTTCTTTATTCGCCAGCTTGCTGCATCAGGATCTGACATTTTTGGCTTGAAGTTTTATGCTCCATGGATAATGCAGCTGATCAAACTACACTTAGCTGTCACCCATCAGCCCTCTGCTCGCAATCATCGGATCTTTCTGCCTGACGTCGATATGTCAGTTGAAGCCATCTATCCAGAGCCTGCCAAGGAGCCTCTTAGTCTTCAGAATGCTGAGAATCAAAGCTTCTCTCAAAACATTGAAGGAGTTCAAGCAGTCTCTCGTGTTTATCCTCTGGCTGGCACTACACGTGCACCTCACCATGCCCTCACTGAAGCCATTGACAGCACCAGTGTCCAACGACCCAAGAAGCGATCCCGTGTTCTCAATGATCGAGAGCTTCTGGTTGCCCTTCATCAGAAACAGGATAGACATCATGACTGGTTGAAGCGCCAAATGCAAAACCTCTTGGTGGACGTAAACATGATTCACAATCTTGCCACCAAGAATGCCTTTGTTGCCCATGAAACATGTTGGCGTACATGGAAAGGGCTGACGCTTATGTGCTCTGAGGATGATCTTCAAGAGGATGGCTTCTCTGAACGCTTCAAGTTTGACTCAACACCTCCAAGAAGGACTGTGCTGCGACGAACTCTGTCTCTTGAAGACTCTGAGTTCTCTTCCTCTGCGGCAACTGTAAATGCCAGAGTGATCGATGACAAAGACGATGCTACTTCACCGCCCCCTACTTCTGCATGCATCGACACTGCCCCGAGTTCGTCTACACCGCCTAACAACACCGACGACCTTGCTGCTTCACCTACTCCTCATGGGAACGAGTAGATGCTCTATGTCTTCAAACCTTTTTGGTCCTTACTGACAAAAGGGGGAGAAGCATATGAGTTTGATAGTCTTCAAGCGGGTCCATATGGGCGGTTGCTTTATATTTTGCCTAGTGTTTACAACTCTCGTTTTGATACATTTGATTTTTTGAGTTGTAACACTTAAACTCGATGGTCGTCTGCTACTTATTTGCTATTCTGTGATGCGATGATAAATTCCGCATCTGCGACGATAAATTCCGCACTTAGATCATTTTGCAGACGTGCATTTTTCATTATGCATGTCATTATCTTCACATACTTCTCATGCATGATGAATTGTCATCATAAGTTGAAGAGGATCTCCACAAGTACAACCTACCATGTGCATTTGCATTCCAAAAGCAAATTACTTATATGCACATCTTCAGGGGGAGCCCTTGCAACTTATGAAGGCAATCCTCTATCCTTTACAATTTCACATATTATATTCCCCATTCAAAACTTCAACTAGTTTGTCATCAATCACCAAAAAGGGGGAGATTGTAAGTGCATCTAGTGCCACCCCTAGTTGGTTTTGGAGTATTGACGACAAACCTAGTTGAGGGACTAATGTGTTTGTGAGAATTGCAGGATAACACAGGTAGAAGTCCCTCATTGATTCGGTTTTCCTACCAGAGATGACCCCTAAAAATGTAAGAAGACATCGAAGACAAAGGTGGTATATGAAGACATTCACATTGAAGACTATGACAAGAGAAAACATCGCATGAAGACTATGGAGCGCGAAGACTTAGTTCTTTCATCGTTCTTTTTCTTCTTTGTTGAGTCATAGGAACCACCGTACTGTTAAGTGGGGTCCAAGAGAACCAGTCAGAATGACTGATGTGATGCTTAACCAAAATTCTATGTCTTCGAGTGAAGACTATGAGAGCAAATCTTGTCCAGAGTTGGATAAGTCAGCTTTGCTTGTAGCCCAAGTAAAGTTGCCGTGTGTGTTTGAAATCTGACCGTTGGAACATGTGTCAGTTCCTTAGTGACCCAGGGTCATTTTGGACAAATCAGGTCGGGTTACCTAGTGGCTATAAATAGCCCACCCCCTACAACCATAAACGGTAGGCTGCTCAGAGTTAGAGTACGGCTTTTGTCGTTTGAGAGCAACCCACCTCGAAGCCTTTGAGAGAGAATTCCTTGCGAGGATAAAGCCCTAACCACCCAGAGCCAAAGAGTGTTAGGCATCGCTGAAGTCTTCCTGTCTGTGTGATCTGAAGACTTATTACAATTGAGGACTGTGAATCCTTCAGCCGGTTAGGCGTCGCGTTTTGAGCATCCAAGAGTCATTGTGGATCGCCGGTGAACGAAGTCTGTGAAGGTTTGGAAGTCTACCTTGAAGACTTACAAGAGTGATTGGGCGAGGTCTGTGTGACCTTAGCTCAAGGGGAATACGGTGATGACTGAGTGTCCTGAGCTGCGTGTTCAGGACTGGGTGTCTGGGACTGTGTGTCCTCAGGTTTAAATACCTAGCCGCCCTAACCAGACGTACAGTTGTCACAGCAACTGGAACTGGTCCAATAAATCATTGTCTTCAACGAGTCACTGGTTTCATCCTTCCCTTCCCTTTACTTACTATTGGTCCTTGTGAAGTCATTGCATGATTGCATTATCTTTTGTCTTCACTGAGTGACTGCTTGTTCTGATTGGCTTCACAATATCTTCCTACCTGATCTTTACTGCCTAGCTGCTATTAGTCATTGTGCTTTCACTTCAATGAATACTTGACTATGGTTTGCCTAGTGTAGTCTACCTTCCGCTGCATGGTAATAGGTTTATTTCTATCGTTTGTCTTTGAAACTTCCATGTTTTGAAGACTTTCATAAAAATCGCCTATTCGCCCCGTCTAGTCGATCACTAGCACTTTCAGTGTCGGGGTCAGGAGTCAAGGGGTCGGGGTGT
>NC_057800.1:536113720-536133278 GCF_018294505.1 Triticum aestivum
GGGGCCGTTAGTTAGTCTGCTCTTTGCCATCCGCCGCTCTTTGCCGTCCGCCTTTATCTCTCTTTACCGTTTGCTAGCAGACGACAAAGAGGTGGGGTGTTAAGTTTTTTCTAAACGGGCGGGGGGTGGGGGCCACCTCTCTCTTTGCCGTCAGCTAGCTGACGGCAAAGAACTGGTAGATGGCAAAGGCCTGTTTTGCCGTCTGCCGTTTCTTTGCCGTCTGCTTTTCGGTAGCTGATGGCAAAGAGCTTCTTTGCCGTCTGCTAGCAGATGGCAAAGAGCTGGCAGATGGCAAAGTAGCTGATTCCAGTGGTGGTTGCAAATAATCGTGAAGGGATTGATAACCCCTTTATCGCGTTGGGTGCAAGGTTGGTGTTTGTTTGTGCAGGTATTTAGTGGCGTGCGTGTTGTCTCCTAGTAGATTGATACCTTGGTTCTCAAAATCGAGGGAAATACTTATGCTAGTTTGCTGCATCACCCTTTCCTCTTCAAGGAAAAAACCAATGCAAGCTCAAGAGGTAGCAAGAAGGATTTCTGGTGCCATTGCTGGGAAGATCTACGCCAAGCCAAGACATACCAAGTACCCATCATAAACTCTCATCCCTTGCATTACATTATTCACCATTCGCTTCTCGTTTTACTCTCCCCCACTTCTAAAACAATTTTCGAAAAGATTCGCCTTTTCTTCACCCTTCTTCCGTTCGTCTTCTTCGCTTGATTTTTGTGTGCTCGTGTGTTGGATTGCTTGCTTTGTTATGATGGCTCAAGATAATACCAAATTATGTGATTTTTCCAACACCAACAATAATGATTTTATTAGTACTCCCATTGCTCCCGATGCTAATGCAGAATCTTGTGAAATTAATACCGCTTTGATGAATCTTGTTATGAAAGATCAATTTTCCGACCTTCCAAATGAAGATGCCGCATGCCATCTTAATAATTTCGTTGATTTGTTTTATATGCAAAAGTAAAAAGATGTGGACAATGATATTGTTAAGTTGAAGCTATTTCCGTTCTCACTTAGGGATTGTGCTAAAACTTGGTTTTCATCTTTGCCTAAAACTCGTATTGATTCATGGAATAAGTGTAAAGATGCCTTTATTTCCAAGTACTTTCCTCCCGGTAAGATCATCTCCCTTAGGAACGATATTGTGAATTTTAATCAACTTGATCATGAACATGTTGCACAATCTTGGGAGAGGATGAAATTGATGATTAGAAATTGCCCTACACATCATTTGAATTTGTGGATTATTATAGAAAACTTTTATGCCGGATTGAATTTTGCTTCTAGAAATCTTTTAGATTCGGCCGCAGGAGGAACTTTTATGGAAATTACTTTAGGAGAAGCTACTAAACTCCTAGATAATATTATGGTTAATTATTCTCAATGGCATACCGAAAGATCTTCCACTAGTAAAAAAGTGCATGTGATTGAAGAAATAAATGTTTTGAGTGGAAAGATGGATGAGCTTATGAAATTGTTTGCTAATAAGAGTGCTCCTATTGATCCTAATGATATGCCTTTGTCTATTTTGATTGAAAATAATAATGAATCTATGGATGTGAATTTTGTTGGTAGGAACAATTTTGGTAATAACGCGTATAGAGGTAACTTTAATCCTAGGCCGTTTCCTAGTAATGCCTCTAATAATTATGGTAATTCCTACAACAATACTTATGGAAATTATAATAAGATGCCCCCTGATTTTGTGAATAGTGTTAAGGAATTCATTAGTTCACAAAAGAATTTCAATGCTTTGATTGAAGAAAAATTGCTTAAGATTGATGATTTTGCTAGGAACATGGATATAATTTCTCTTGATGTTGATTCTTTGAAACTTAGATCTATTCCACCTAAGCATGATATCAATGAGTCTCTCAAAGCCATGAGAATTTCCATTGATGAGTGCAAAGAAAGAATCACTAAGATGCATGCTAAAAAGTTTGGTTTATAAAAGCGTGTTCTTCTAGTTTCCGTGAAAATAATGATGAAGATCTTAAAGGGATTGATGTGACTCCTATTGAATATTTGTTTTTCAATGTAAATCTTGATAAAGATGGGACTGGAGATGAGTCAACTTTAGTTAGAAGGCGTCCCAATGATTCAGAGTTTTTAGATCTTGATGCAAAAGTTGATAAAAGTGGGATTGGAGAGGTCAAAACTTTAAGTAGCAATGAACCCACTCTTTTGGATTTCAAGGAATTTAATTATGATAATTCTTCTTTAATTGATTTTATTTCCTTTTTGCAATCCATGTTGAATTATCCTCATGCTTATAATCAAAACAAAGCTTTTACTAAACATATGGTTGATGCTATGATGCAATCTTTTGAAGAAACTTTATGATGAGTGGGAACCTACTATTAAGATTTAGATTAAAGATTATGAATGCTATGCTTTGTGTGATTTGGATGCTAATGTTTCCACGATTCCGAAAACTTTATGTGGTGTGTTATGTTTCCGTGAATTTGATTATTGTTCCTTAAGTTTGCATCTTGCGGATTTCACTATAAAGAAACCCATGGGAAGAATTAATGATGTTCTTATTGTTGCTAATAGAAATTATGTGCCCATTGCTTTCATTGTTCTTGATATAGATTGCAATCATACATGTCCTATTATTCTTGGTAGACCTTTCCTTAGAATGATTGGGGCAATTATTGATACGAAAGAAGGAAACATTAGATTTCAATTTCCGTTAAGGAAAGGCATGGAACACTTCCCTAGAAAGAAAATTAAATTTCCTTATGAATCTATTATGGGATCCACTTATGGATTGCATGCCAAAGATGATAACACTTAGATCTATTCGTGTTTTTATGCCTAGCTAGGAGCGTTAAACAATAGAGCTTGTTGGGAGGCAAACCAATTTTATTTTTATTTCTTGCTTTTTAGGTCCTATTTTGAAATAAAATTTTCATATAGCCTCTGGTTAGGTGTGGTTTTATGTTTTAATTAGTGTTTGTTCCAAGTAAGACCTTTGGGATAGCTTACGGTGATAGTTGATTTGATCCTCCTGAAAAACAGAAACTTTTGCGCCTAGGATATTAGTTTTCGTTTTTTACAGACGCGCGATAAAATATTGATTATTTTTGCAGAGGAGTAATAAACAAATTTTCTACGAATTCCTAATTTCTCAGGACATTTGGAGTTACATAAGTATTCGAAATATCCAGATTGCTACAGACTATTCTGTTTTTGACAAATTCTGTTTTTTCGTGTGTTGTTTGCTTATTTTGATGCATCTATGGCTAGTATCGGGGGTATGAACCATGGAAAAGTTGGAATACAGTAGATATTACACCAATATAAATAAAGAATGGGTTCACAACAGTACCAAAAGTGGTGATTTATTTTCTTATACTAACGAAGCTTATGAGATTTTTTGTTGGAGTTTTGTGTTTTGAAGTTTTCAAGTTTTGGGTAAGGATTTGATGGACTATGGAATAAGTAGCGGCAAGAGCCTAAGCTTTGGGATGCCCAAGGCACCCAAAGGTAATATTCAAGGATGTAAAAAATCCTAAGCTTGGGGATGCCCCGGGAAGGCATCCCCTCTTTCGTCTTTGTCTATCGGTAACTTTACTTGAGGCTATATTTTTATTCACCACATGATATGTGTTTTGCTTGGAGCGTCTTGTATGATTTGAGTCTTTGCTTTTTAGTTTGCCACAATCATCCTTGCTGTACACACCTTTTGGGAGAGACACGCATGAATCGTGATTTATTAGAATACTCTATGTGCTTCACTTATATCTTTTGAGCTAGGCAATTTTGCTCTAGTGCTTCACTTATATCTTTTTAGAGCACGGTGCTGGTTTTATTTTATAGAAATTGATGAACTCCCGTACTTCACTTATATTATTTTGAGAGTCTTTAGAACAGCATGGTAATTTTCTTTGGTTATAAAATTAGTCCTAATATGATAGGCATCCAAGAGGGATATAATAAAAACTTTCATATAAAGTGCATTGAATACTATGAGAAGTTTGATTCCTTATGATTGTTTTGAGATATGAAGATGGTGATATTAGAGTCATGCTAGTAAGTAGTTGTGAATTTGAGAAATAATTGTGTTGAGGTTTGTGAGTCCCGTAGCATGCACGTATGGTGAACCGTTATGTAACGAAGTTGGAGCATGAGATCTTTTTTGATTGTCTTCCTTATGAGTGGAGGTTAGGGATGAGCGATGGTCTTTTCCTACCAATCTATCCCCCTAGGTGCATGCACATAGTAATTTGTTTCGATGACAGATTTTTGCAATAAGTATGTGAGTTCTTTATGACCAATGTTGAGTCCATGGATTATACGCACTCTCACCTTTACGCCATTGCTAGCCTCTCTAGTACCGCGCAACTTTCACCGGTACCATAAAACCCACCTCATATCCTTCCTCAAAACAGCCACCATACCTACCTATTATGGCATTTCCATAGCCATTCTAAGATATATTTCCATGCAAGTTTCCACCGTTCCGTTTATTATGACATGCATCATCATTGTCGTATTGCTTTGCATGATCATGTAGTTGACATCATATTTGTGGCAAAGCCACCATTCATCATTTTTTATACATGCCGCTCTTGATTCATTGAACATCGCAGTACACCGCCGGGGGCATTCACATAGAGTCATATTTTTGTTCTACTATCGAGTTGTAATTCTTGAGTTGTAAGTAAATATAAGTGTGATGATTTTCATTATTAGAGCATTGTCCCATGTGAGGAAATAAAAAAAGAAAAAGAAAAAGAAAGAAATGAGATAAAAAGAGAGAAGGGACAATGTTACTATCCTTTTTGCCACACTTGTGCTTCAAAGTAGCACCATGATCTTCATGATAGAGAGTCTCCTGTTTTATCACTTTCATATACTAGTGGGAATTTTTCATTATAGAACTTGGCTTGTATATTCCAACGATGGGCTTCCTCAAACGCCCTAGGTCTTCATGAGCAAGCAAATTGGATGCACACCCACTTAGTTTTCTTTTTTGAGCTTTCATAAACTTATAGCTCTAGTGCATCCGTTGCATGGCAATCCCTATTCACTCACATTGATATCTATTAATGGGCATCTCCATAGCCCGTTGTTACGCCTAGTTGATGTGAGACTATCTCCTTCTTTTTTGTCTTCTCCACAACCATCGTCTATTCCACCTATAGTGCTATGTCCATGGCTCACACTCATGTATTGCGTGAAAGTTGAAAAGGTTTTAGAATGTCAAAAGTATGAAACAATTGCTTGGCTTGTCAACGGGGTTGTGCATGATTTGAACATTTTGTGTGATGAAGATGGAGCATAGCCAGACTATACAATTTTGTAGGGATGAGCTTTCTCTGGCCATGTTATTTTGAGAAGACATAATTATTTTGTTAGTATGCTTAAAGTATTATTGTTTTTATATCAGTATTAAACTTTTGTTTTGAATCTTATGGATCTGAACATTCATGCCACAATAAAGAGAATTACATGGATCAATATGTTAGGTAGCATTCCACATCAAAAATTCTGTTTTTATCATTTACCTACTCGAGGACGAGCAGGAGTTAAGCTTGGGGATGCTTCATACGTCTCCAACATATCTATAATTTTTGATTGTTCCATGCTATTATATTATCTGTTTTGGATGTTTTATATGCATTAATATGCTATTTTATATGATTTTTTGGACTAACCTATTAACCTACAGCCTAGTGCCAGTTTCTGTTTTTTCCTTGTTTTAGAGTTTCGCAGAAAAGGAATACCAAATGGAGTCCAAACGGAATAAAACTTTCGTGATGACTTTTCTTGGACCAGAATGACACCCAGGAGACTTGGAGTGCAAGTCAGAAGAGCCACGAGGCGGCCACAATGGTGGAGGGCGGGCCCCTCGGTGACCGCCTGACCTAGATCTTCCTCCTATATATACTCTTATACCCTGGAAACTTCCAGGGAAGCCAAGAAACCACTTTTCCACCGCACAACCTTATGTACCCGTGAGATCCCATCTTAGGGCCTTTTCCGGCATCCTACCAGAGGAGGATTCGATCATAGAGGGCTTTCACATCAACACCATTACCTCTCCGATGAAGCGTGAGTAGTTTACCTCAGACCTATGGGTCCATAGCTAGTAGCTAGATGGCTTCTTCTCTCTCTTTGATTCTCAATGCCATGTTCTCCTCGATGTTCTTGGAAATCTATTCGATGTAATACTCGTTTGCGGTGTGTTTGCTGAGATCTGATGAATTATGGATTTACGATCAGCTTATCTATGAATATTATTTGAATCTCCTCATAATTCTTTTATGCATGATTTGATATCTTTGCAAGTCTCTTCGAACTATCGATTTGGTTTGGCCAACTAGATTGATTTTTCTTGCAATGGGAGAAGTGCTTAGCTTTCGGTTCAATCTTGTAGTGTTCAATCCAAGTGACAGAAGGGGAACCGACACGTATTGTATTGTTGCCATCAAGGATAAAAAGATGGGGTTTTCATCATATTGCTTGAGTTAATTCCACTACATCATGTCATCTTGCTTAAGGCGTTACTCCGTTCTTTATGAACTTAATACTCTAGATGCATGCTGGATAGCGGTCGATGTGTGGAGTAATAGTAGTAGATGCAGAATCGTTTTGGTCTACTTGACACGGATGTGATGCCTATATTCATGATCATTTCCTTAGATATCGTCATAACTTTGTACTTTTCTATCAATTGCTCAGCAGTAATTTGTTCACGCACCATAATATTTTCTATCTTGAGAGAAGCCTCTAGTGAAACCTATGGCCCCGGGTCTATTTTCCATCATATAAGTTCCCGATCTACAATTCTAGTTTCCTATTTACTTTACTTGCAATCTTTTACTTTCTGTTTCATAAATCAAAAATACCAAAAATATTACTTTACCGTTTATCCATCTCTATCATATCTCACACTGCAAATAACCGTGAAGGGATTGACAACCCCTTTATAATGTTGGGTGCAAGGTTGGTGTTTGTTTGTGTAGGTATTTGGTGGCTTGCGCGTTGTCTCCTACTGGATTGATACCTTGGTTCTCAAAACTGAGGAAATACTTCCGCTACTTTGCTGCATCAACCTTTCCTCTTCAAGGGAAAAACCAACGCAAGCTCAAGAGGTAGAACTTCTCTTATTAATGTTTTTTTTTCAATTTTTATTTCAAATAATTTTTTTCTTTTTCAACTAAATTTAACTCTCGATAAGAGGGTTGATGACCCACAAGTATAGGGGATCCATCGTAGTCCTTTCGATAAGTTAGAGTGTCGAACCCAACGAGGAGTAGAAGGAAATGACAAGCGGGTAACAACTAACAAGAGTAATTAAGGTGTAGCAAGGTGGCCCAATCCTTTTTGTATCAAAGGACAAGCCTAGACGAACTCTTATATAAAGCAAAGCGCTCCTGAGGACACATGGGAATTACTGTCTAGCTAATTTTCATCATGCTCATATGATTTGCGTTCGTTACTTTGATAATTTGATATGTGGGTGGACAGGTGCTTGGGTGTTGTCCTTTCTTGAACAAGTCTCCCACTTATGATTAACCCCTCTCGCAAGCATCCGCGACTACAAAAGAAGAATTAAGATAAACCTAACCATAGCATGAAACATATGGATCCAAATCAGCCCCTTACGAAGCAACGCATAAACTAGGTTTTAAGCTTCTGTCACTCTAGCAACCCATCATCTACTTATTACTTCCCAATGCCTTCCCCTAGGCCCAAATCATGGTGAAGTGTCATGTAGTCGACGTTCACATAACACCACTAGAGGAGAGACAACATACATCTCATCAAAATATCGAACGAATACCAAATTCACATGATTACTTTTAACAAGACTTCTCTCATGTCCTTAGGAACAAACATATCTACTCACAAAGCATATTCATGTTCATTATCAGAGGAGTAATAATTATCATTAAGGATCTGAACATATGATCTTCCACCGAATAAACCAACTAGCGTCAACTACAAGGTGTAATCAACACTACTAGCAACCCACAGGTACCAATCTGAGGTTTTGAGACAAATATCGGATATACGGGGTGAACTAGGGTTTGAGAGGAGATGGTGCTAGTGAAGCTATTGATGGAGATTGACCCCCTCTCAACGAGAGGATCTTTGGTGATGATGATGGCATCGATTTCCCCCTCTGGTAGGGAAGTTTCCCCGGCAGATCAGCTCCGCCGGATCCCTAGATTGGTTCTGCCCAAGTTCCGCCTTGAGACGATAGCACTCGTCCTGAAAGCTTCCTCTTGATTTTTTTTCCAGGTAAAAATGCTTCATATAGCAAAATATGGGCACCGGCGACCTGCTAGGTGGGTGACAAGGCAGGGGGGCGCGCCCAGGGGGTAGGGCGAGCCCCCCACCCTAGTGGCTGCCTGGTGGGTCCCCTTAGGTGCTTTATTCTCCCAATATTTTTATATATTCCAAAATAATTATCCATGTAGTTTCAGGACTTCTGGAGTTGTGCAGAATAGGACTCTCAAATTTGCTCCTTTTCCAGTCCAGAATTTCAGCTGTTGGCATTCTCCCTCTTCATGTAAACCTTGTAAAATAAGAGAGAAAAGGCATAAGTATTGTACCGTAATGTGTAATAACAGCCCATAATGCAATAAATATCAATATAAAAGCATGATGGAAAATGGACGTATCAACTCCCCCAAGCTTAGACCTCGCTTGTCCTCAAGCGAAAGCCGAAATCGAAAAATATGTCCACATGTTTAGAGATAGAGGTGTCGATAAAATAAAATACGGACATGAGGGCATCATGATCATCTTTAGAACAGCAACATATATTGTCATATAATTTCTTATGCTGAAGAAACAATTCATTCACAAGGTATGAATCAGAAACTTTATTGAAAACCAACAAACTATGATCTGAGTCATCAAAGCAATTGCAATCTATCATAGCACTGGAAAGTGTCAATATAAGAGCTTTTCAGCAAGTCCACATACTCAACTATCATTTAGTCTTTCACAATTGCTAACACTCACACGATAATTATGGATTTCAAGTTTCAGTCGGTCATAGAGAAAGATTGGGGCTTATAGTTTCGCCTCCCAACCTTTACCTCAAGGGTAATGTCAACAATAATACTTTATGATAACCTACATCCGAGTGGATATATATGGATCTTTCTCCAACACATAGTGCTTGATAAAAAATAAAAAGTGTAAAAAGGAAAGGTGAAGATCACCAGGACTCTTGTATAAGGATAGAAGATAGGAGTAAAAGATAGGCCCTTCACAGAGGGAAGCAGAGGTTGTCATGCACTTTTATGGTTGGATGCACAAAATCTTAATGCAAAAGAATGTCACTTTATATTGCCACTTGTGATAAAGAACTTTATTATGCAATTTGTCGCTTTTATTTCTTCCATATCACAAGTTCGTATAAAGCTTGTTTTCCTCACACTAATAGATCATACATACTTAGAGAGAAATTTTTATTGCTTGCACCGATGACAACTTACTTGAAGGATCTTACTCAATCCATAAGTAGGTATGGTGGACTCTCATGGCAAAACTAGTTTAAGGGATGTTTGGAAGCACAAGTAGTATCTCTACTTGGTGCAAATGATTTGGTTAGCATCAGAGGGAAAAGGCAAGCTTAACATGTTGGAGGATCCATGACAATGTAACTTCTATTCGGATATAAGAAAACATAACCCATTATGGTGTCTTCCTTGTCCAACATCAACCGTTTAGCATGTCATATTTTAATGAGTGCTCACAATTACAAAAGTTGTCCAAGATAGTATATTTATATGCGAAACCTCTCTTTCTTTATTACTTCCTATTAATTGCAACAATGACCAAAACTATGTTTGTCAACTCTCAACAAATTTTATTCATCATACTTCTTATATGTGAAGTCGTCACTCTCCATAAAATCATCGTATTATATTTTTTTATTTCTTTTTACTCCTTATTTTATTCTTATGCCCTCAAGATCATAGCAAGAAAGCAAAGCCCTCAACTCAAAACTACTCTTTATTATATAACTCTTGGACTCGATTACATAGATAGAGATCAAAAGAAAACTCAAAGCTAGATCATACTAAGAACTATATTCTACTAGATCAAGATATAACCAAAAGGATCGAACTAAGAAAATGATAAAGGTAAAGATGTGATGGTGATACGATACCGGGGCACCTCCCCCAAGCTTTGCACAAGCCAAGGGGAGTGCCCATACCCATGTATTTAGACCTCTTTCTTCGAAGGTGGTGATGATGAAGTTGTTGATGTTGTAGGCTTGTCATCCATCTTCTAGGGCATAGGCTCACCATCATAGAAAGATGAATGAGTCTCCGGGATCCTCAAATCTGCAGCCAAACTCATCCTCTTGAATCTCTATTCATACTCATAGTTTTGGTTTTGCAGATCATAGATCTGGGCTTGAAGGTGCTCGATTTTCTCGTGAAGCTTGAAGATGGCCTCCCCAATGTTCTTGGCATCCAGCTTGTGATTATTGGTAAATTCTGCGATCATCAAGTGATTGGTGTTGAGTCCATGTTCCGCCATCCCTTGACACTTGAAAACATGCTGCTCCATTGCTTTGAGTCTTGTCTCCACGCTTTCGGTCTTCTTTGGCCCTTCAACGTCGTGGATTTGCAGCACCCCCTCACGCATCTCAATGTTTTGAGGGTGTTGCAGCACCTCCACAAGGTAGGGGTTGATGACCTTCTCAAAAACATTGTCCTTAGTGGCGCTTGGAGACGTCATGGTGATCTAGATATGTCAGAAAAACAACTCGAAACAAGAACAAAGGATTTTGTGGTGGTACGGAGGTCAAAACCTTCGGGAGATTATATAATGAATTTTTACCAACCAAAAGAAGTATTTTGCAAGACAACAGAGTCCGGAGGATACACGAGGTGGCGGCAAGGGTGGGGGCGCACCCTCCTGCCTTGCCGCCTCCTCGTGCGCTCTTCGGACTACTTTTAATTTTTCTCATTTTTAAGTATTCCAAAACAAGGGATACTTTCCAAAACATTTTATACTCCGAAAAGGAATAGGTATGTGGTACAGTAAGTAAACCGACTCCAAAACGTTTCCAATGGCAATTTGAAACGTTTTGGAGTCGGTTTACTTACCGTACCACATACCTATTCCTTTTTGGAGTATAAAACGTTTTGGAAAGTATCCCTTATGTACTCCTGCAGTGTTATGGTATTAATTATATTTGTCTCAACATTTATGGAGTACACTACTTGAGGTTGCTGCTAACGCGACACTACGATCAGAGGCCCTTCGACAAAACTGTGTGCGATGCAATAATCGCAAACGATGGTGTAAAATAACCGTCAAAAAGGTGCAAAACATTTGCGATGATGGATGCATCAAACACGGTTCAAATTTTAGTTATGTGTGCGATGCAGGGCATACGGTTCAGTTCAATTAACTATTTGTGATGTGGCGGAACAAAAGAAACGGGCAGCCAGACGAAGGCGTGTGCGATATACAACTTAGGTTTCACTCGGATGAACTGTTTGTGATTAGGTAACACAACAGAAATAGTCAGCCAAATCAAGATGTGTGCGATATACGGCATACGGTTCGCTTGGATGAACTGTTTTCAATTAGGCAACGCAACAGAAATGGTTCAACCAGATCAAGGTGTGTGCAATGGAGGGCATACAGTTCATTCTGATAAACTGTTTGTGATGACCCAAGAGAACAAAAACGTTTCACATAAACAAGATGTGTGTAATACACGGCAAACATCCAATTACATAGGTGGCTAATACACACATGACATTTCCACACACCAAAGTAAACTATTACATGCATAATTAACTAGGATAAACGATCATCTGATTATCATCTACTTCTGGTGCTATCTCGATGTTCCTTCTCTGCTAAGTTTCCATTAGTTGATGGCATTTTATGAACACGCCACCGTTTCCCGCCATTTCCTCACCGATTTCCCGCCATCCAGCAATATTGCGCATAAACCTAGGCGGCGCACGACGCACGGAGACAACAAGCGCAGCCTGTAGCACATCCACCTTTTCCAAGCATGCTGACCCATCAAAGCGCCACCTCTGCCATCAACCTCGTCGACGAGGAAAATGAGCAGGCACCACGGCCCGTCGAGGCCGAGGCGCTCCCCGTTAACGCAATGGACGACACCGTGGTGCGCGTCATCGCCAGCGTTGAGCAGACCCTTGGCGCATGGCGCTTTAGCACCGCAGATCAAGATAGGCATGTCAGCGCTGACAGGCTGCAGCTCACCGCACAACAAGATCGATGGCGCGCCGTAGAGCAAGTTAGGCGCGTCCGCGCCGATAGGCTGCGGCTGGCCGCACAGTGAGACCGTTGGAGCGCCGCAGAGCGAGAGGCGCGGCGCGCCGCACAGCAAGAGCGGATCCATCGGTGCTTGCCTGCTGGCGACAGGGCGTCGCAGCTGGATACACGTCCCGTCAGTAGCCCCATTCCTCGTCGGGAATGGGTATAGGCCCTCTGCGTCGTACTTGCACCAGAGGCCGGCCGCGCCGTACTTGCATCGGACGCCCGCCGCGCCGATCGCATAGGTCGCGCCGTTCTCCTTGTCCGTGGCCCGCTCGATGCCAATGCACTGGTCGGTAGGATGGACCGCCTCCTTGACCCAGGTGTCCACCTAGGCGCAGTAGAGAAACATGGCCGTCGCATCCTTGAGCTGGTGATCTCCGATTAAATGGCCAACTTGGAGCTCGAGATCGTGCTCCACATGTACCACGAGCGTGTCGACTGCTTGGACGAACGCCTGCACGAGTTCAGGCAGAGGCAAGAGCTACCGTAGGCAAGGGATGCTGGTCATGGTCTCATGGACGCGTTTTATTTTATTGAGTTGTTTCGATGTGGATAGCTATGTATTCACAGCAATCATAGTATTTCTCTGTTTCAATGTGTGTACCCTATTTTTCGTTCTTATGAAGGAAATATGCCCTAGAGGTTATAATGAAGTTTTTATTTATATTTTCTTATATCATGATAAATGTTTATTATTCATTCTAGAATTGTATTAACAGGAAACTTAGTACATGTATGAATACATAGACAAACAGAGTGTCACTAGTATGCCTCTACTTGACTAGCTCGTTCATCAAAGATGGTTAAATTTCCTAGCCATGGACAAAGAGTTGTCATTTGATAAACGGGATCACATCATTAGAGAATGATGTGATTGACTTGAACAATCCATTAGCTTAGCACGATGATCGTTTAGTTTACTGCTATTGCTTTCTCCATAACTTATACATGTTCCTATGGCTATGAGATTATGCAACTCCCAAATACCGGAGAAACACTTAGTGTGCTATCAAACATCACAACATAACTGGGTGACTATAAAGATGCTCTACATGTGTCTTTGATGGTGTTTGTTGAGTTGGCATAGATCGAGATTAGGATTTGTCACTCCGTGTATCGGAGAGGTATCTCTAGGCCCTCTCGATAATGCACATCACTATAAGCCTTGCAAGCAATCTTACTAATGAGTTAGTTACGGGATGTTGCATTACGAAACAAGTAAAGAGACTTGCCGGTACCGAGATTGAACTAGGTATTAAGATACCGACGATCGAATCTCGGGCAAGTAACATACCGATGACAAAGGGAACAACATATGTTGTTATGCGGTTTGACCGATAAAGATCTTCCTAGAATATGTAGGAACCAATATCAGCATCCAGGTTCCGCTATTGGTTATTGATCATAGATGAGTCTCAGTCATGTCTACATAGTTCTCAAACCCGTAGGGTCCACACGCTTAACGTTCGGTGATAATCAGTATTATGAGTTTATGTGTTTTGATGTACCGAAGGTAGTTTAGAGTCCCGGATATGATCACGGACATGACGAGGAGTCTCGGAATGGTCGAGACATAAAGATTGATATATTGGAAGGATATGTTTGGACATCGGAATGGTTCCGGGTGAGTTCGGGCATTACCAGGTACCAGGGGGTTACCGGAACCCCCTGGGGAGTATATGGGCCTTCTTGGGCCTTAGTGGAAAAGAGGAGAGGAATGGAAAGGTGGAGGGTGCGGCCCCCTAGCCCAATCCGAATTGGGTGGGGGGGGGGGGCGGCCCCCTTCCTTCCCTCTCTCTCCCCCTTCCTTCTCTCCTACTCCAACTAGGGAAATGGGGGAATCCTACTCCCCGTGGGAGTAGGACTCCCCCTAGGGCGCGCCATAGAGAGGGTCGGCCCTCCCCTCCTCCACTCCTTTATATACGGGGGATGGGGCACCCCATAGACACACAACTTGATCTCTTAGCCGTGTGTGGTGCCCCCTTCACAGATTTCCACCTCGGTCATATCATTGTAGAGCTTAGGTGAAGCCCTGCGTTGGTAACTTCATCATCACCGTCATCATGCCGTCGTGCTGACGAAGCTCTCCCTCGACACTCAGCTGGATCTAGAGTTCGTGGAACATCACCGAGTTGAACGTGTGCAGATCACGGAGGTGCCGTACCTTTGGTGCTAGGATCGATCGGATCATGAAGACGTACGACTATATCAACCGCATTGTCATAACGCTTCCGCTTACGGTCTACGAGGGTACATATACAACACTCTCCCCTCTAATTGCTATGCATCACCTAGATGGATCTTGCGTGTGCATAGGATTTTTTTTGAAATTACTGCGTTCCCCAACAGTGGCATCCGAGCCAGGTCTATGCATAGATGTTATATGCACGAGTAGAACACAAATGAGTTGTGGGCGTGGGTATATACATATTTCTTGCCATCACTAGTTGATTCTTGATTTAGCGGTATTGTTGGATGGAGCGGCTTAGACCGACATTAGGTGTACGCTTACGCGAGACTAGTCTACCGACGTGCTTCGCACAGAGGTGGCTGGTGGGTGTCAGTTTCTCCAACTTTAGTTCAATCGGATTCAATGAACAGGGTTCTCAATGAACAAGGTTCTTTCTGAGGATCGAAAAACAATCACTATACCGCGTTGTGGTTTTTTATGCGTAGGTAAGAACAGTTCTTGCTCAACCCGTAGCAGCCACATAAAACTTGCAACAACTAAGTAGAGGACGTCTAACTTGTTTTTGCAGGACATGTTGTGACGTGATATGGTCAAGACATGATGCCAAATTTTATTGTATGATATGATCATGTTTTGTAACAGAGTTATCGGCAACTGGCAGGAGCCATATGGTTGTCGCTTTATTGTATGAAATGCAATCGCCATGTAATTGTTTTACTTTATCACTAAGCAGTAGCGATAGTCCTAGTAGCAATAGTTGGCGAGATGACAACGATGCTTCGATGGAGATCAAGGTGTCAAGTCGATGATGATGGTGATCATGACGGTGCTTTGAAGATAGAGATCAAAGGCACCAGATGATGATGGCCATATCATACCACTTATATTGATTGCATGTGATGTTTATCCTTTATGCATCTTATTTTGCTTAGTTCGGCGGTAGCATTATAAGATGATCTCTCACTAAATTCCAAGGTATAAGTGTTCTCCCTGAGTATGCACCATTGCTATAGTTCGTTGTGCCGAGACACCATGTGATGATCGGGTGTGATAAGCTCTACATTCACATACAACGGGTGCCAGCCAGTTTTGCACATGCGCAATACTCGGGTTAAACTTGACGAGCCTAGCATATGAAGATATGGCCTCGGAACACTGAGACCGAAAGGTCGAGCGTGAATCATATAGTAGATATCATCAACATAGTGATGTTCACCATTGAAAACTACTCCATCTCATGTGATGATCGGACATGGTTTAGTTGATATGGATCACGTGATCACTTAGATGATTAGAGGGATGTCTATCTAAGCGGGAGTTCTTAAGTAATTTGATTAATTGAACTTTAATTTATCATGAACTTAGTACCTGATTGTATTTTTGCATGTCTATGTTGTTGTAGATAGATGGCCCGTGCTGTTGTTCTTTTGAATTTTAATGCGTTCCTAGAGAAAGCTAAGTTGAAAGATGATGGTAGCAATTATACGGACTGGGTCCGTAACTTGAGGATTATCCTCATTGCTGCATAGAAGAATTACATCCTGGAAGCACCGCTAGGTGACAAACCCACCGCAGGAGCAACGCCAGATGTTATGAACACCTAGCAGAGCAAAGTTGATGACTACTCGATAGTTAAGTGTGCCATGCTTTACGGCTTAGAACCGGGACTTCAACGATGTTTTGAATGTCATGGAGCATATGAGATGTTCCAGGAGTTGAAGTTAATATTTCAAGCAAATGCCCGGATTGAGAGATATGAAGTCTCCAATAAGTTCTATAGCTGCAAAATGGAGGAGAATAGTTCTGTCAGTGAACATATACTCAGAATGTCTGGGTACCACGACCACTTGACTCAGCTGGGAGTTAATTTTCCTGATGATAGTGTCATTGACAGAGTTCTTCAATCACTGCCACCAAGCTATAAGAGCTTCGTGATGAACTATAATATGCAAGGGATGGATAAGACGATTCCCGAGCTCTTCGCAATGCTAAAGGCTGCAGAGGTAGAAATCAAGAAGGAGCATCAAGTGTTGATGGTCAACAAGACCACCAGTTGCAAGAAAAAGGGTAAAGGGAAGAAAGGGAACTTCAAGAAGAACAGCAAGCTAGTTGCTGCTCAAGTGAAGAAGCCCAAGTCTGTACCTAAGCCTAAGACTGAGTGCTTCTACTGCAAAGGGACTGGTCACTGGAAGCGGAACTGCCCCAAGTATTTGGCAGAGAAGAAGGATGGCAAAGTGAAAGGTATATTTGATATACATGTTATTGATGTGTACCTTACTAATGCTCGCAGTAGCGCCTGTGTATTTAATACTGGTTTGGTTGCTAATATTTACAACTCGAAATAGGGGCTACAGATTAAGCGAAGATTGGCCAAGGACGAGGAGACGATGCGCGTGGGAAATGGTTCCAAAGTCGATGTGATTGCCGTCGGCACGCTACCTCTACATCTACCTTCGAGATTAGTTTTAGACCTAAATAATTGTTATTTGGTGCCAGCGTTGAGCATGAACATTATATCTGGATCTTGTTTGATGCGAGACGGTTATTCATTTAAATTGGAGAATAATGGTTGTTCTATTTATATGAATAATATCTTTTATGGTCATGCACCCTTGATGAGTGGTCTTGTTTTACTAAATCTTGATAGTAGTGATACACATGTGCATAGTATTGAAGCCAAAAGATATAAGTTTAATAATGATAGTGCAGCTTATTTGTGGCACTGCCGTTTAGGTCATATTGGTATAAAGCGCATGAAGAAACTCCATAATGATGGACTTTTGGAATCACTTGATTATGAATCACTTGATGCTTGCGAACCATGCCTCATGGGCAACATGACTAAGACTCCGTTCTCCAGAACAATGGAGCAAGCAACAAACTTGTTGGAAATAATACATACTGATGTATGCGGTCCGATGAGTGTTGATGCTCGCGGCGAGTATCGTTATTTTCTTACCTTCATAGATGATTCGAGCAGATATGGGTATATCTACTTGATGAAACATAAGTCTGAAACATTTGAAAAGTTCAAAGAATTTTAGAGTGAAGTGGAAAATCATCGTAACAAGAAAATTAAGTTTCTGCGATCTGACCGTGGAGGTGAATATTTGAGTTATGAGTTTGGTCTTCATTTGAAACAATGCGCAATAGTTCCGCAACTCACGCCACCTAGAACACCACAGCGTAATGGTGTGTCCAAACGTCGTAACCGCACTTTATTAGATATGGTGCAACCTATGATGTCTCTTACCAATTTACCGCTATCGTTTTGGGGTTATGCTTTAGAGATGGCTACATTCACATTAAATGGAGCACCATAAAAATCCATTGAGACGACACCTTATGAACTGTGGTTTGGCAAGAAACCCAAGTTCTCATTTCTTAAAGTTTGGGGCTGCGATGCTTATGTGAAAAAGCTTCATCCTGGTAAGCTCGAACCCAAATCGAGAAATGTGTCTTCATAGGGTACCCAAAGGAGACTGTTGGGTACGCCTTCTATCACAGATCCGAAGGCAAGACATTCGTTGCTAAGAATGGATCATTTCTAGAGAAGGAGTTCCTCTCGAAAGGAGTGAGTGGGAGGAAAGTAGAACTTGATGAGGTAATTGTACTTACTCCTTTATTGGAAAGTAATTCATCACAGAAATCAGTTCCAGTGATTCCTACACCAGTACGTGAGGAAGCTAATGATGATGATCATGAAACTTCTGATCAAGTTACTACCGAACCTCCTAGGTCAACCAGAGTAAGATTCACACCACAGTGGTACGGTAATCCTGTTCTGGAGGTCATGTTACTTGACCATGATGAACCTACAAACTATGAGGAAGCGATGATGAGCCCAGATTCCGCAAAATGGCTTGAGGCCATGAAATCTGAGATGGGATCCATGTATGAGAACCAAGTGTGGACTTTGGTTGACTTGCCCGATGATCGGTAGGCCATAGAGAATAAATGGATCTTCAAGAAGAAGACTGACGCTGACGGTAATGTTACTGTCTACAAAGCTCGACTTGTTGCAAAAGGTTTTCGACAAGTTCCAGGAGTTGACTATGATGAGACCTTCTCACCTGTAGCGATGCTTAAGTCCGTCCGAATCATGTTAGCAATTGCCGCATTTTATGATTATGAAATTTGGCAAATGGATGTCAAAACTGCATTCCTTAATGGATATCTTAAAGAAGAGTTGTATATGATGCGACCAGAAGGTTTTGCCGATCCAGAAGGTGCTAACAAAGTGTGCAAGCTCCAGCGATCCATTTCTGGACTGGTGCAAGCCTCTCGGAGTTGGAATATATGCTTTGATAGTGTGATCAAAGCATATGGTTTTATACAGACTTTGGATAAGCCTGTATTTACAAGAAAGTGAGTGGGTGTAACACCCCGGATATGATTTACCTAATATGTAATCCAACTCTTGCCGTTTCCGGCGTTAAGTTATTTTATTTTCTCGGGTTCGGGTTTTTGTCTCCGTGTGTTATTGTCGTTGTCATGATTTCATATCATGTCATCATGTGCATTGCATTTGCATACATGTTCGTCTCATGCATGTGAGCATTTTCCCCGTTGTCCGTTTTGCATTCCGACGCTCTGTTCTCCTCCGGTGGTCACTTCTACCTTTCTTTCGTGTGTGGGGATTAAACATTTCCGGATTGGACTGAGACTTGTCATGCGGCCTTGGATTACTATCGGTAGACCTCCTGTCAAGTTTCGTACCATTTGGACTTCGTTTGATGCTCCAACGGTTAACCGAGGGACCGAGAAGGCCTCGTGTGTATTGCAGCCCAACACCCCTCCAATTTGGCCCAAAACCCACCAAAACCCTCTCCATCATCTAGAGCGTTCGATCACGATCGCGTGGCCGAAAACCGCACCTCATTTGGAGCTTCCTAGCTCCCTCTACCTCTATATGTAGACCCCTCCTCGAAAATTCCGGATCCCCTCCTTCCAAACCGTAGCCCCGCTCCTCTCCTACCGCCGGACATGTCCGAAGCCTAGCCGGACACGTCCGCCGCCGGCCCGCGCCAACCGCAGGCCGCCACATGGCGCCCGCGCGCCCCACT
>NC_057800.1:536133607-536137993 GCF_018294505.1 Triticum aestivum
CTCCACCGCCGAGGTCCGCCTCGCCGCCCGCCGCCACCTCGTCGCCTCGGCCCCGCGCGCCACCGCCGCCTCGTCCTAGCGCCGCCCCGGCCCCGGATCCGGCAAGATGCGGCCGGCCCCCGCTTCCCCGAGTCTCCGGAGAGCTTCTCCGGCGGGATCCGCCGCCGCATCGGCCCCGTGCTACAGTACCCGGCGTAGAACCCTAGAGCTGGATTCAAACGTCGGTTGACTTTTTCCCTTCTCCCCTTAATTTTTGGCAAAGTTCATCACATTGTATCTCCGCATCCGTAGCTCCGTTTTGGGCATATAGCATATCAAAATGTTCGCCTCAGAGAGTACATCATTTTATCTCATTGCATCATTTTCATTTGAGTTCATCTTGATGCCCGAAATGCTGTTGGAAGAATGCCATTTGAGTTAATTGTCAGATCTGCTGCTCCAATTAGATATTTGTCATTTTTGCCATGATTAATGTGTGCACGATATGCCCCTGAGCTCTACATGTGTTTTGTTATATGTTTTGCCATCTATCCAGAGGTGCAACCCATGTATTTTTGTGATGTGTGTGGTGACTAGCACAAGGTTGCAAAGTGGTGCATTCGTTAATGCTGATTTCAGGGACTTAGTAATTCCACTAAGTCCTTGGACTGATTTTATCAATATGCCATATGTTCATGTTGTTTCCTAGTGATCTGTGCCTCTTTTGAGGATGATCAGTAAGGATGATTTGTTAATCTTGTAGTGCTCTATCCATCCATGACTTTGTTTGCAATTATGGAGCACCCTAGCTTGAGTCAATCGAGCTCTACTTTTGCTATTTCGCAAATCTGGGCAGATTGTCCACTTGTTGGCGATTTTGTCGAGGATGTTGTAGTTGATCCGTGCATGCTATGCTATTGTTCTTGCCATGTCTAGCTTGTATAATGTGTATTATTGATGGGTGTATACTTAGATGGTCATGAATCGCTCTGTAGTGAGTGCATCGAGCTCGTAAACATGCCTACTTGATATCTATTTTTGCATGCTCCAGTTTTCACCAAGTCTGAGAAGTTATTATGTTTTTTCCATGTTCACATGCTTGCAATTGTATTTTCTGATCCCTTTTGGCTCAAGGTCACTAAGGGACTTTTGTTAAGCTCTTTGAGTAGCTCCATGCCATGCTTTACTTTGCCATTTCAGGCCCTGTAGCATATAGTTTTCATGCTCCAAAGTGTGCTACCTGATCTGAAATTCCAGACAAGTGTTAATTTCACTAAGTCTGAAATCTGTTTACCAAATGCATTTTTTCCATGCTTGTTTGAACCTCTTAATGGATGAATTGGCCGTAGCTCAATGTTCATCTTTTGTTAAGCATCATGAATGGATCCCTGCCATGTATTTTGTTGCCACGATTGATTGCTGTAGCATGTTCAACTTGTTGCATTTAGATGGCTACTTGCTGTATATCGCAGACCGGTGCCATATTTGAATTGCTTGCCATTTCCAAACCGTGACTCCGATTCCGGCATTCTTTATATCGTTTTCAAGCGAAATCATCTCACCTTTCCAGTGGCACACTTGGATTTCCATGTTGAGGCCAGGTTTATTCATTCCTTGTTAAATCTTGCATATGCATCACATATCGCATCCCGCATAGCATACCATGTTTACATCATGTTGTTTGAGCTTTGCACGTGGTTGATTGTGTTCCATTTTCTTGTTTGTCTTGTTTGGATAGAGCCGGGAAACAAGTTCGCTAACGAGGAGCCCGTTGAGTTTGCTTTCGAGGATCCAGTCAACTCTGACAACTTCGCAGGCAAGATGATCATACCCTCGAAATCACTACTATCTTTGCTTAGCTAGATGGTCGCTCTTTTGCTATGCCTTTGCTTCAATGCCTACCTCGTGCTTATCATGCCTCCCAAATTGCCATGTCAAACCACTAACCCACCATGTCCTAGCAAACCGTTGATTGGCTATGTTACCGCTTTGCTCAGCCCCTCTTATAGCGTTGCTAGTTGTAGGTGAAAATTGGAGACCGTTCCTTGTTGGAACATTATTTACTTGTTGGGATATCATTATATTATCTTGTTATCTTAATGCATCTATATACTTGGTAAGGGTGGAAGGCTCGGCCTCTCGCCTAGTGTTTTGTTCCACTCTTGCCTCCCTAGATTCCGTCATATCGGTGTAATGTTCCCGGATTTTGCATTCCTTACGCGGTTGGGTGATAATGGGAACCCCTTGATAGTTCACCTTGATTAAAGCTTTTCCAGCAATGCCCAACCTTGGTTTTACCATTTTCCACCTAGCCTCTTTTTCCCTTGGGTTTCCGGAGCCCGAGGGTCATCTTATTTAACCCCCCCCCCCCGGGCCAGTGCTCCTTTGAGTGTTGGTCCACCTTGTCAGCCGCCGGTGGCCACCAGGGGAATCTCTGGGCTGGCCTACCGGAAGTTTAGACAATCTGAGTGTGCCCTGAGAACGAGATATGTGCAGCTCCTATCGGAATTTGTCGGCACATTCGGGCGGTGTTGTTGGATTTGTTTTAACTTGTCGAAGTGTCTTGTAGAACCGGGATACCGAGTCTGATCGGAATGTCTCGGGAGAAGGTTTATTCCTTCGTTGACCATGAGAGCTTGTCATGGGCTAAGTTGGGACTCCCCTGCAGGGATTTGAACTTTCGAAAGTCGTGCCCGCGGTTATGGGCAGATGGGAATTTGTTAATGTCCGGTTGCAGATAACTTGAACCTTAACTTAATTAAAATGAATCAATTGTGTGAGTTACCGTGATGGTCTCTTCTCGGCGGAGTCTGGGAAGTGAACACGGTGTTGGAGTAATGCTTGTCGCAGGTTGTTCTCTAGTTATTCGTTCGTGCTTTGCCTTCTCTTCTCGCTCTCTTTTGCGAACAGATTAGCCACCATATATGCTAGCCGCTTGCTGCAGCTCCACATATTTTACCTTGCCTTACCTATAAGCTTAAATAGTCTTGATCGGGAGGGTGTGGGATTGCTGAGTCCCTGTGGCTCACAGATTACTTCCAAACCAGATGCAGGGCCTGATGACTCCGTTCCAGATGACGCGCTTGAGCTCAAGTGGGAGTTCGACGAGGACTCACGCCGTTACTATGTGTCTTTCCCTGATGATCAGTAGGGGTGCCCAGTTGGGGCGATCGGGACCGTGTCGCATGTTGGGTTGATCTTTTATTTTGGCGCCGTAGTCGGGCCATGAGTGTTTGAATGATGTAATGCTATTTATGTACTTTGATTGACATGGCGAGTGTAAGCCAACTATGTTCCTTCCCCTTTTATTATTTATATTACATGGGATGTTGTGAAGATTGCCTAACTTGCGACATTGCTTTCAATGCGGTTATGCCTCTAAGTCGTGCTTCGACACGTAGGAGATATAGCCGCATCGAGGGCGTTACAGTGGGGGCTCTATAGCATTTCTGATATTATATGTGGATGACATATTGCTAATCAGAAATGATACTAAATTTCTGAATAGCATAAAAGGATACTTGAGTAAGAATTTTTCAATGAAATACCTTGGTGAAGCTGCTTATATATTGGGCATCAAGATCTATAGAGATAGATCAAGACGCTTAATTGGACTTTCACAAAGCACATACCTTGATAAAGTTTGAAGAAGTTCAAAATGGATCAACCAAAGAAAGGGTTCTTGCCTGTGTTACAAGGTGTGTAGTTGAGTGAGACTCAATGCCCGACCACTCCAGAAGATAGAGAGAAAATGAAAGTCATTCTCTATGCTTCAGCCATAGGTTCTATCATGTATGCAATGTTGTGTACCAGACCTTATGTGTGCCTTACTATTAGTTTAGGAAGGAGGTACCAAAGTAATCCAGGAGTGGATCACTGGACATCGGTCATGAACATCCTCAAATAGCTGAGAAGGACTAAGGATATGTGATAACCCAGAAGTATAGGGGATCGCAACAGTTTTCTAGGGTAGAGTATTCAACCCAAATTTATTGATTCGACACAAGGGGAGCCAAAGAATATTCTCAAGTATTAGCAGCTGAGTTGTCAATTCAACCACACCTGGAAACTTAGTATCTGTAACAAAGTGTTTAGTAGCAAAGTAATATGATAGTAGTGGTAACGGTAGCAAAAGGTAATGATAGCAAAACTAATATTTTTGGTGTTTTGTAGTGATGATAACAATAGCAACGGAAAAGTAAATAAGCGAATAACAATATGTGGAAAGCTCATAGGCAATGGATCGGTGATAGAGAATTATGCCGGATGTGATCGATCATGTAACAGTCATAACCTAGGGTGACACAGAACTAGCTCCAATTCATCAATGTAATGTAGGCATGTATTCCGAATATAGTCATACATGCTTATGGAAAAGAACTTGCATGACATATTTTGTCCAACCCC
>NC_057800.1:536438401-536524901 GCF_018294505.1 Triticum aestivum
TTGCAATATATATCAAGAACAATGAAACCTACGGGCACATAATTCCTATTTGCAACAATAAGAACATCATTAATCTTTCCCATAGGTTTCTTAATAGTGGAATCCGCAAGGTGCAAGTTTAAAGAACAATTATCAAATTCACAAAAACCTAGCAAATCACACAAAGTTTTTGGGATCGTGGAAACATTAGCACCCAAATCACACAAAGCATAGCATTCATGATATTTAATTTTTATTTTAATAGTAGGTTCCCACTCATCATAAAGTTTTCTAGGGATAGAAACTTCCAACTCAAGTTTTTCTTCATAAGATTGCATCAAAGCATCAACGATATGTTTAGTAAAAGCTTTATTTTGACTATAAGAATGAGGAGAATTTAGCACGGATTGCAACAAGGAAATACAATCTATCAAAGAGAAATAATCATAATTAAATTCCTTGAAATCCAAGATAGTGGGTTCATTGCTATTTAAAGTTTTGACCTCTCCAATCCCACTTTTACCAATTTTTGCATCAAGATCTAAAAACTCCGAATTTTTGGGACGCCTTCTAACTAAAGTTGACTCATCTCCAGTCCCATCATTATCAAGATTCATATTGCAAAACAAGGATTTAATAGGGGACACATCAATTACTTTTAGATCTTCATCTTTATTCTCATGAAAACTTTCCGGTTTAGCGGCCATCTTATTAACTAATGTGGCCTGCTTATCCGAGATTTCAGTAATTAATTTTTCAAGATGAGCAAGCTGAGATTTTAAACCATAAAATTCCTTAGACATATCATCGAGCTCTTTATTCATGAAACTGATAAAACTTTTTTGTTCTTTAAGCTTGTTTCTAAAGAAATTATTATGCTCAAACTGGAAGGACATAAAACTGCTAACTTGTTTTCGATTTCTTCCAACCTTCTAAGGTGAGGGTCAACTCCTTTTGGTAAAGCCATAAGGGCAACAAGCAACAAGAGGCAAGCGAAAAAGAGGCGAACGGAAAAGAGAGGGCGAAAGGAAAAGAGGGCGAGTAAAATGGCAAGGGTGACGCGGGGGAGAGGAAAACGAGAGGCAAATGGCAAATAATGTAATGTGAAGCATAAGAGTTGTGATGGGTACTTGGTATGTCTTGACTTGGCGTAGATCTCCCCAGCAACGGCGCCAGAAATCCTTCTTTCTACCTCTTGAGCACTGCGTTGGTTTTCCCTTGAAGAGGAAAGGGTGATGCAACAAAGTAGCATAAGCATTTCCCTCAGTTTTTGAGAACCAAGGTATCAATCCAGTAGGAGACCACGCGCGAGTCACCTCGTACCTACACAAACAAATAAGAACCTCGCAACCAACGTGATAAAGGGGTTGTCAATCCCTTCACGGCCACTTGCAAGAGTGAGATCTGGTAGAGATAATAATAATAAGATAAATATTTTTGGTATTTTTATGATATAGATTGAAATTAAAGATTGCAAAATAAAATAGATTGGAAACTTGCATGATGGAAAATAGACCCCGGGGCCATAGGTTTCACTAGTGGCTTCTCTCAAGATAGCATAAGTATTACGGTGGGTGAACAAATTACTGTCGATCAATTGATAGAAAAGCAAATAATTATGAGAATATTTAGGTATGATCATGTATATAGGCATCACGTCTGTGACAAGTAGACCGACTCTTGCCTGCGTCTACTACTATTACTCCACACATGGACCGCTATCCAGCATGCATCTAGAGTATTAAGTTCATAAGAACAGAGTATCGCCTTAAGCAAGATGACATGATGTAGAGGGATAAACTCATGCAATATGATGTAAACCCCATCTTTTTATCCTCGATGGCAACAATACAATACGTGTCGTTTCCCTTTTTATCACTAGGATCGAGCACTGCAAGATTGAACCCAAAGCTAAGCACTTCTCCCATTGCAAGAAAGATCAATCTAGTAGGCCAAACCAAACTGATAATTCGAAGAGACTTGCAAAGATAAACCAATCATACATAAAAGAATTCAGAGAAGATTCAAATATTGTTCATAGATAATCTGGATCATAAACCCACAATTCATCGGATCTCGATAAACACATCGCAAAAGAAGATTGCATCAAATAGATCTCCAAGAGAATCGAAGAGAACTTTGTATTGAGATCCAAAGAGAGAGAGAGAATAAGCCATCTAGCTACTAGCTATGGACCCGAAGGTCTGAGGTAAACTACTCACACATCATCGGAGGGGCCATGGAGTTGATGTAGAGGCCCTCTGTGATCAATGCCCCCTCCGGTGGAACTTTGGAAAAGGCCCCAAGATGGGATCTCTTGGGTACAGAAGGTTGCGGTGGTGGAAATAGGGTTTCGTGGTACTCCTGGATGTTTGCGGGGTATAGGAATATATATAGGAGGAAGAAGTAGGTCGGTGGAGCAACGAGGGGCCCACGAGGGTGGAGGGCGCGCCCAGGGGGGTAGGCGTGCCCCCCTGCCTCGTGGCCTCCTCGTTGATTGCTTGACGTCCACTCCAAGTCCTCTGGATCACGTTTGTTCCAAAAATCACGCTCCCGAAGGTTCCATTTTGTTTGGACTCCGTTTGATATTCCTTTTCTGCGAAACACTGAAATAGGCAAAAAAACAGCAATTTGGGATGGGCCTCCGGTTAATAGGTTAGTCCCAAAAATAATATAAAAGTGTAAAATAAAGCTCGTTATCATCCAAAACAGATAATATAATAGCATGGAACAATCAAAAATTATAGATACATTGGAGACATATCAGACCTCAGAAGGTTTTATTCATGTAAACAGAATAACAATTATCCTTGACTTAAATGAATAACTGTATTGCAATAAACATGATCCAATCATATTATGCTCTACGCAAACACCAAATAACATTTATTTTTGGTTCAACACTAATTCCGAAGGTAAAGGGAGTGTGCGATGGTGATCTTATCAACCTTGGAATCACTTCCAACTCACTTCATCACCTCGCCCTTAACTAGTCTCTATTTATTTTGCAACTCCCGTTTCGAGTTACTACTCTTAGTAACTGAACCAGTATCAAATACTAAGGTGTTGTTATAAACACTAGTAAAGTACACATCAATAACAGGTATATCAAATATATACTTTTGTTCACTTTGCCATCCTTCTTATCCGCCAAGTATCTAGGGCAGTTCCCCTTCCAGTGACCATTTCCTTTACAGTAGAAGCACTCAGTTCCAGGCTTGGGTCTAGCTTTGAGCTTCTTCATGGGAGCAGCAACTTGTTTGCTATTCTTCTTTGAAGTTCCTATTTCTTTCCCTTTGCCTTTTTCTTGAAACTAGTGGTCTTATTAACCATCAACACTTGATGCTATTTCTTGATTTCTACATTCGCCGATTTCAGCATCACGAAGACCTCGGGAATTACTTTCGTCATCCCTTGCATATTATAGTTCATCACTAAGTTCTAGTAACTTGGTGATAGTGACTAGAGAACTTTGTCAATTACTATATTATCTGGAAGATTAACTCCCACTTGATTCAAGCAATTGCAGTACCCAGACAATCTGAGCACATGCTCACTGGTTGAGCTATTCTCCTCCATCTTGTAGGCAAAGTACTGTCAGAGGTCTCATACCTCTCGACATGGGCATGAGTATGAAATACCAATTTCAACTCTTAGAACATCTTATATGTTCTGTGGCATTCAAAACGTTCTTGAAGTCCCGGTTCTAAGCCGTAAAGCATGGCGCACTAAACTATCAAGTAGTTATCATACCAAGCTTGCCAAACGTTCATAATGTCTGCCTCTGCTCCTGCAATAGGTCTGTCACCTAGCGGTGCATCAAGGACATAATTCTTCTGTGCAGCAATGAGGATAATCCTCAGATCACGGACCAAGTCCGCATCATTGCTACTATCATCTTTCAACTTATTTTTCTCTAGGAACATATCAAAATTAAACGGGAAGCTACATCGCAAGCTATTGATCTACAACATAGATATGCAATTACTATCAGGACTAAGTTCATGATAAATTAAAGTTCAATTAATCATATTACTTAAGAACTCCCACTTAGACAGACATCCCTCTAATCTAAGTGATCACGTGATCCATATCAACTAAACCATGTCCGATCATCACGTGAGATGGAGTAGTTTTCAATGGTGAACATCTCTATGTTGATCATATCTTCTATATGATTCACGCTCAACCTTTCGGTCTCCACTGTTCCGAGGCCATATCTGCATATGCTAGGCTCATCAAGTTTAACTCGAGTATTCTGCGTGTGCAAAACTGGCTTGCACCCGTTGTATGTGAACGTAGAGCTTATCACACCCGATCATCACATGGTGTGTCAGCACGAAGAACTGTCGCAATGGTGCATACTCAGGGAGAACACTTATACCTTGAAATTTAGTGAGGGGTCATCTTATAATGCTACTGACGTACTAAGCAAAATAAGATGCATAAAAGATAAACATCACATGCAATCAAAATATGTGACATGATATGTGTTGGAAATATTGCCCTAGAGGCAATAATAAATTAGTTATTATTATATTTCCTTGTTCACGATAATCGTTTATTATCCATGCTAGAATTGTATTGATAGGAAACTTAGATACATGTGTGGATACATAGATAACACCATGTCCCTAGTAAGCCTCTAGTTGACTAGCTCGTTGATCAATAGATGGTTACTGTTTCCTGACCATGGACATTGGATGTCATTGATAACGGGATCACATCATTAGGAGAATGATGTGATGGACAAGACCCAATCCTAAGCCTAGCACAAGATCATGTAGTTCGTATGCTAAAGCTTTTTTAATGTCAAGTATCATTTCCTTAGACCATGAGATTGTGCAACTCCCGGATACCGTAGGAGTGCTTTGGGTGTGCCAAATGTCACAACGTAACTGGGTGGCTATAAAGGTACATTACAGGTATCTCCGAAAGTGTCTGTTGGGTTGGCACGAATCGAGACTGGGATTTGTCACTCCGTGTAAACGGAGAGGTATCTCTGGGCCCACTCGGTAGGACATCATCATAATGTGCACAATGTGATCAAGGAGTTGATCACGGGATGATGTGTTACGGAACGAGTAAAGAGACTTGCCGGTAACGAGATTGAACAAGGTATCGGGATACCGACGATCGAATCTCGGGCAAGTATCGTACCGCTAGACAAAGGGAATTGTATACGGGATTGATTAAGTCCTTGACATCGTGGTTCATCCGATGAGATCATCGTGGAACATGTGGGAGCCAACATGGGTATCCAGATCCCGCTGATGGTTATTGACCAGAGAGTCATCTCGGTCATGTCTGCATGTCTCCCGAACCCGTAGGGTCTACACACTTAAGGTTCGGTGACGCTAGGGTTATAGAGATATAAGTATGTGGTAACCCAAAAGTTGTTCGGAGTCCCGGATGGGATCCCAGACGTCACGAGGAGTTCTGGAATGGTCCGGAGGTAAAGAATTATATATAGGAAGTGCTATTTCGGCTATCGGGACAAGTTTCGGGGTCATCGGTATTGTACCGGGACCACCAGAAGGGTCCCGGGGGTCCACCGGATGGGGCCACCTACCCCGGGGGCCACATGGGCTGTAGGGGGTGCGCCTTTGCCTATATGGTCCAAGGGCACCAGCCCCAAGAGGCCCATGCGCCAAGAGATGAGGGAAAGGAAGAGTCCTAAAGGGGGAAGGCACCTCCTAGGTTCCTTGGGGAGGTGGGACTCCTCCCTGGCCGTACCCTTCCTTGGAGGAAGGGCCAAGGCTGCGCCCCCCCTCTCCCTTGGCCCTATATATAGTGGGGGGAAGGGAGGGCAACCATACCTAAGCCCTGGCGCCTCCCTCTCCCTCCCATGACACATCTCCCTCCTCCCGCAGCGCTTGGCGAAGCCCTGTTGGAATCCCGCTACTTCCACCACCACACCGTCGTGCTACTGGATCTCCATCAACCTCTCCTCCCCCCCTTGCTGGATCAACAAGGAGGATACGTCGCTGCTCCGTACGTGTGTTGAACGCGGAGGTGCCGTCCGTTCGGCGCTAGGATCATCGGTGATTTGAATCACGACGAGTACGACTCCATCAACCCCGTTCTCTTGAACGCTTCCGCACGCGATCTACATGGGTATGTAGATCCACTCCTCCCTCGTTGCTAGATGACTCCATAGATTGATCTTGGTGACACGTAGGAAAATTTTGAATTTCTGCTACGTTCCCCAATAGTGGCATCATGAGCTAGGTCTATGCGTAGTTTCTATGCACGAGTAGAACACAAAGTAGTTGTGGGCGTTGATTTTGTTCAATATGCTTACCGTTACTAGTCCAATCTTGATTCGGCGGCATTGTGGGATGAAGCGGCCCAGACCGACCTTACACGTACTCTTACGTGAGACTGGTTCCACCGACTGACATGCACTAGTTGCATAAGGTGGCTACCGGGTGTCTGTCTCTCCCACTTTAGTCAGATCGGATTCGATGAAAAGGGTCCTTATGAAGGGTAAATAGCAATTGGCATATCACGTTGTGGTTTTTGCGTAGGTAAGAAACGTTCTTGCTAGAAACCCATAGCAGCCACGTAAAACATGCAAACAACAATTAGAGGACGTCTAACTTGTTTTTGCAGGGTATGCTATGTGATGTGATATGGCCAAAGGATGTGATGAATGATATATGTGATGTATGAGATGATCATGTTCTTGTAATAGGAATCACGACTTGCATGTCGATGAGTATGACAACCGGCAGGAGCCATAGGAGTTGTCTTAATTTATTTATGACCTACGTGTCAACATAAACGTCATGTAATTACTTTACTTTATTGCTAACCGGTAGCCATAGAAGTAGAAGTAATAGTTGGCGAGACAATTTCATGAAGACACGATGATGGAGATCATGATGATGGAGATCATGGTGTCATGCCGGTGACGATAATGATCATGGAGCCCCGAAGATGGAGATCAAAAGGAGCAATATGATATTGGCCATATCATGTCACTATTTGATTGCATATGATGTTTATCATGTTTATACATCTTATTTGCTTAGAACGACGATAGTAAATAAGATGATCCCTCATTAAAAATTCAAGAAAGTGTTTCCCCTAACTGTGCACCGTTGCGAAAGTTCGTCGTTTCGAAGCACCACGTGATGATCGGGTGTGATAGATTCTTATGTTCACATACAACGGGTGTAAGCCAGATTTACACACGCAAAACACTTAGGTTGACTTGGTGAGCCTAGCATGTACAGACATGGCCTCGCAACACAAGAGACCGAAAGGTCGAGCATGAGTCGTATGGCAGATACGATCAACATGAAGATGTTCACCGATGTTGACTAGTCCGTCTCACGTGATGATCGGACACGACCTAGTTGACTCGGATCATGTAATCACTTAGATGACTAGAGGGATGTCTATCTGAGTGGGAGTTCATAAGATGAACTTAATTATCCTGAACATAGTCAAAAGGTCTTCGCAAATTATGTCGTAGCTCGCGCTTCAGTTCTACTGTTTAGATATGTTCCTAGAGAAAATTTAGTTGAAAGTTGATAGTAGCAATTACGCGGACTAGGTCCTAAACTGAGGATTGTCCTCATTGCTTCATAGAAGGCTTATGTCCTTAATGCACCGCTCAGTGTGCTGAACCTCGAACGTTGTCTGTGGATGTTGCGAACATCTGACATACACATTTTGATAACTACGTGATAGTTCAGTTAAACGGCTTAGAGTTGAGGCACCGAAGACGTTTTGAAACGTCGCGAAACATATGAGATGTTTCGAGGGCTGAAATTGAGATTTCAGGCTCGTGCCCACGTCAAGAGGTATAAGACCTTCGACGATTTTCTTAGCCTGCAAACTAAGGGAGAAAAGCTCAATTGTTGAGCTTGTGCTCAGATTGTCTGAGTACAACAATCATTTGAATCAAGTGGGAGTTGATCTTCCAAATGAGATAGTGATGTTTCTTCGAAGTCATTACCACCAAGCTGCTAGAGCTTCGTGATGAACTATAATGTATCGGGGACATATATGATGATCCTTGAGATATTCGCGATGTTTGACACCACAAAAGTAGAAATCAAAAAGGGGCATCAATTGTTGATGGTTTGTGAAACCACTAGTTTCAAGGAGGGCAAGGGCAAAAGGGATGCTTCATGAAACGGCAAATCAGCTGCTGCTCTAGTGAAGAAACCCAAGGTTGAACCCAAACCCGAGACTAAGTGCTTCTGTAATAAGGGGAACATCCACTGGAGCAGAACTACCCTAGATACTTGGTAGATGAGAAGGCTGGCAAGGTTGATAGAAGTATATTGGATATACATTGTGTTAATGTGTACTTTACTAGTACTCCTAGTAGCACCAGGGTATTAGATACCGGTTCGGTTGCTAAGTGTTAGTAACTCGAAATAAAAGCTACGGAATAAACGGAGACTAGCTAAAGGTGAGCTGACGATATGTGTTGGAAGTGTTTCCAATGTTGATATGATCAAGCATCGCACGCTCCCTCTACCATCGAGATTGGTGTTTGCATTGAGCATAGACATGATTGGATTATGTCTATCGCAATACGGTTATTCATTTAAGGAGAGAGTAATGGTTACTCTGTTTATTTGAATAATACCTTCAATGGTCTTACACCTAAAATGAATGGTTTATTGAATCTCGATCGTAGTGATACACATGTTCATGCCAAAAGATAGTAATGATAGTACCACCTACTTGTGGCACTGCCACTTAAGTCATATCGGTATAAAACGCATGAAGAAGCTCCATGTTGATGGATCTTTGGGCTCACTCGTTTTTGAAAGGTTTGAGACATGCGAACCATGTCTATTGGTGTATATGCATGAAGAAACTCCATGCAAATGGACCGTTTGGACTCACTTGATTTTGAATCACTTGAGACATGCAAATCATACCACATGGGCAAGATGACTGAAAGCCTCGTTTTCAGTAAAATGGAACTAGAAAGCAACTTGTTGGAAGTAATACATTTTGATGTGTGCAATCCAATGAGTGCTGAGGCATGTAGTGGATATTGTTATGTTCTTACTTCACAGATGATTTGAGTAGATGTTGAGTATATTTACTTGATGAATCACGAGTCTGAATTATTGAAAGGTTCAAGTAATTTCAGGGTGAAGTTGAAAGATCATCGTGACAAGAGGATAAAATATCTATGATATGATCATAGAGATGAATATCTGAATTAAGAGTTTGGCACAGAATTAAGACATTGTGGAAATTGTTTCACAACTAATACAGCCTGGAACACCATAGTGTGATGGTGTGTCCGAACATCATAACTGCACCCTATTGGATATGATGCATACCATGATGTCTCTTATCGAATTACCACGATAGTTTATGGGTTAGGCATTAGAGACAACCACATTCACTTTAAATAGGGCACCACGTAATTCCGATGAGATGACACCGTATGAACTATGGTTTAGAGAAACCTAAGTTGTCATTTCTTAAAAGTTTGGGGCTGCGACGCTTATGCGAAAAAGTTTCAGGCTGATAAGTTCAAACCCAAAGCGGATAAATGCATCTTCATAGGACACCCAAAACAGTTGGGTATACCTCCTGTCTTAGATCCGAAAGCAATAAGGGATTGTTTCTAGAATCGGGTCCTTTCTCGAGGAAAAGTTACTCTCGAAAGAATTGAGTGGGAGGATGGTGGAGACTTGATGAGGTTATTGAACCGTCTCTTCAACTAGTGTGTGGCAGGGCACAGGAAGTTGTTCCTGTGGCACCTACACCAATTGAAGTGGAAGCTTATGATAGTGATCATGAAACTTCAGATCAAGTCACTACCAAACCTCGTGGGATGACAAGGATGCATACTACTTCAGAGTGGTACGTGATCCTGTCTTGGAAGTCATGTTGCTAGACAACAATGAACCTACGAGCCATGGAGAAGCGATGGTGGGCCCGGATTCCGATAAATGGCTCGAGGCCATAAAATCCGAGAGAGGATCCATGTATGAAAACAAAGTGTAGACTTTGGCAGAACGGCTCGATGGTCATAAGGCTATTGAGTACAGATGGATTTTAAAAGGAAGACAGACAATGATGGTAAGTATCACCATTAAGAAAGCTCGACTTGTCGTTAAGATTTTTTCCGACAAGTTCAAGGAGTTGACTATGATGAGACTTTCTCACTCGTAGCGATGCTAAGAGTCTGTTGGAATTATATTAGCGAGTACTGCATTATTTATGAAATCTTGCAGATAGGATGTCAAAACATTGTTTCCTCGACGATTTTCTTGAGGAAAGGTTGTATGTGATACAACCGGAAGGTTTTATCAATCCTGAAAGATGCTAATAAATATGCAAAGCTCCAGCAATCCTTCTAAGGACTGGAGTAAGCATCTCGGAGTTGGAATGTATGCTTTGATGAGATGATCAAATTGGGTTTATACAAAGTTTATGAGAAACTTGTATTTACAAAGAAGTGAGTGGGAGCACTATAGAATTTCTGATGAGTATATGTTGTTGACATATTGTGGATCAGAAATGACGTAGAATTTCTGGAAAGCATGCAGAGTTATTTGAAAAGTGTTTTTTAATGGAAAAACTGGATTAGGCTACTTGAATATTGAGCATTAAGATCTATAAGGATAGATATAAACGCTTAATAGTACTTTCAAATGAATACATACCGTGACAAGATTTTGAAGGAGTTCAAAATGGATCGGCAGAGAAGGAGTTCTTGGCTGTGTTATAAGGTGTGAACATTGAGTAAGACTCGAAACCTGACCGCGGCAGAAGAAAGAGGAAGGACGAAGGTCGTCCCCTATGCTTTTATCATAGGCTCTCTACAGTATGCTATGCTGTGTACCGCACCTGAAGTGTGCCTTGCCATGAGTCAGCCAAGGGGTACAAAAGTGATCCAAGAATGGATCACAGGATAGCGGTCAAAGTTATCCTTAGTAACTAGTGGACTAAGGAATTTTCTCGATTATGGAGGTGGTACAAGAGTTCGCCGTAAAGGGTTACGCCGATGCAAACTTTGACACTAATCCAGATTATTCTGAGTAGTAAACTGGATTCGTATAGTAGAACAGTTATTTGGAATAGCTCCAAATGTAGCGTAGTAGTTACATCTACAAGATGACATAGAAATTTGCGAAGTACATACGGATCTGAAAGATTCAGACCCGTTGACTATAACATCTCTCACAAGCATAACATGATCAAACCCAGAACTCATTGAGTGTTAATCACATGGTAATGTGAACTAGATTATTGGCTCTAGTAAACTCTTTGGGTATTAGTCACATGGGGATGTGACCTTGAGTGTTAATCACATATCGATGTGAACTGGATTATTGACTCTAGTGCAAGTGGGAGACTGTTGGAAATATGCCCTAGAGGCAATAATAAATTAGTTATTATTATATTTCCTTGTTCACGATAATCGTTTATTATCCATGCTAGAATTGTATTGATAGGAAACTCAGATACATGTGTGGATACATAGATAACACCATGTCCCTAGTAAGCCTCTAGTTGACTAGCTCGTTGATCAATAGATGGTTACGGTTTCCTGACCATGGACATTGGATGTCATTGATAACGGGATCACATCATTAGGAGAATGATGTGATGGACAAGACCCAATCCTAAGCCTAGCACAAGATCATGTAGTTCGTATGCTAAAGCTTTTCTAATGTCAAGTATCATTTCCTTAGACCATGAGATTGTGCAACTCCCGGATACCGTAGGAGTGCTTTGGGTGTGCCAAATGTCACAACGTAACTGGGTGGCTATAAAGGTACATTACAGGTATCTCCGGAAGTGTCTGTTGGGTTGGCACGAATCGAGACTGGGATTTGTCACTCCGTGTAAACGGAGAGGTATCTCTGGGCCCACTCGGTAGGACATCATCATAATGTGCACAATGTGATCAAGGATTTGATCACGGGATGATGTGTTACGGAATGAGTAAAGAGACTTGCCGGTAACGAGATTGAACAAGGTATCGGGATACCGACGATCGAATCTCGGGCAAGTATCGTACCGCTAGACAAAGGGAATTGTATACGGGATTGATTAAGTCCTTGACATCGTGGTTCATCCGATGAGATCATCGTGGAACATGTGGGAGCCAACATGGGTATCCAGATCCCGCTGATGGTTATTGACCGGAGAGTCATCTCGGTCATGTCTGCATGTCTCCCGAACCCGTAGGGTCTACACACTTAAGGTTCAGTGATGCTAGGGTTATAGATATATAAGTATGTGGTAACCCGAAAGTTGTTCGGAGTCCCGGATGGGATCCCGGACGTCACGAGGAGTTCCGGAATGGTCCGGAGGTAAAGAATTATATATATGAAGTGCTATTTCGGCTATCGGGACAAGTTTCGGGGTCATCGGTATTGTACCGGGACCACCGGAAGGGTCCCGGGGGTCCACCGGGTGGGGCCACCTACCCCGGGGGGCCACATGGGCTGTAGGGGTTGGATGAACCAGGGATGAACCAATCTGATTCAACCCCGGGGGGCCAGCCACCTATGTACGAAGCACGTCGGTAGAACCAGTCTCGCGTAAGCGTACACGTAATGTCGGTTTGAGCCGCTTCATCCAACATTACCGATGAATCAAGAATCAACTAGTGATGGCAAGCAATATGTATATACCCACGCCCAAAACTCCTTTGTGTTCTACTCGTGCATATAACATCTATGCATAGACCTGGCTCGGATGCCACTATTGGGGAATGCAGTAATTTCAAAAAAAAATCCTATGCACACACAAGATCATGGTGATTCCTAGCAACGAGAGGGGAGAGTGTCGTCCATGTACCCTCGTAGACCGTAAGCGGAAGCGTTATGACAACGCGGTTGATGTAGTCGTATGTTTTCATGATCGACTGATCCTAGTACCGAACGTACGACACCTCCATGATCTGCACACGTTCAGCTCGGTGACATCCCACAAACTCACGATCCAGTAGATCTTCGAGGGAGAGTTCCGGCAGCACGACAACGTGATGACGGTGTTGATGAAGCTACCGACGCAGGGCTTCGCCTAAGCACCGCTACGATATGACCGAGGTGGATTATGGTGGAGGGGGGCACCGCACACAGCTAAAAGATCAATGATCAACTTGTGTGTCTTGGGGTGCCCCCTGCCCCCGTATCTAAAGGAGCAAGGGGGGAAGGCCGGCCGGCCCTAGGAGGGCGCGCCAAGAGGAGTCCTCCTCCTAGTGGGAGTAGGACTCCCCTTTCCTAGTCCCACTAGGAGGGGGAAGGAAGGAGTGGGAGAGGGGAAAGGCAAGGGGGGCGCTGTCGTGGTTCTAAGTCTGACAGTAGAATGGGGGGTAGGAATGTAGAGGCAAGATCCTAGCTATGGAGGAGTTGTGCATGCAGGTTTAACGAGTTCAGGCCCTTCTCAGAGGAAGTAATAGCCCTACGTCTCGGAGCTCGGAGGCGGTCGACTGGATTATGAGCGTGTGTGTTACTTCCTCTGAGAAGGGCCTGAACTCGTTAAACCTGCGTGTACAACTCCTCCATAGCTAGGATCTTGCCTCTACATTCCTAACCCCCCATTCTACTGTCAGACTTAGAACCACGACAGTTGGCGCCCACCGTGGGGCAGGTGTCTTAGAGATTTGTTGGAGAAGTTGCAATTTTTCCGATCCCCATCATCATGGTTTCAGGGGAGGTTTGGCTGAGGGTCGCGAGATCCGTCTCGGCGCGCTCGTGTTTGTCGCCGACGACTCCGCTTGGCTTCAGGAGGCTCCACTCGACGTCAATGCAGTCCCCATCCGCGGGGCAACGCACTTTCGCGCGTGCGTCCGCGGCGTCCTCCTGCGGTAGCCGTCGACCCAGTATCGGTCGGCTCCTGTAGCTTCCTCCCTCCCTGCAGCCTGCTGGAGCAAACGTTCCGGTCGATCAAGGCTTCAGCGGTGGGTGAGGCATGCGGTGGCTTGCCAGTCGGCCACCCCCCAAGTCGCGGCAATCGAGCCCGACGAAACTCTCGGCCTGTTCGACTGGCTCCGTAGAGACTGCATCTGAGTGCGACAGCAGCGACCCCGCGGCAGAAGTCTTGATGGTCAATGGACCACGTAGTCCTCCTGGCTTCACCCGCGAAGACGGAGGCGATGGTGGTGGTGATCCGTCGCGTTTCCACGAAGAGTACCGACCCGAACCCCTCTCTTCGCAGAGGAGGGAGGAACTTCGCCGCCGGAACATGGATGCACTTCACACTCCCATTGTTGGAGAAACCCCTGAGGCCCAGGCCTTAGAGGAGGCGTGCCTGGCCAACTTGGCTGAGCGCACTCGACTGGAGAACCTTCAGCGCACACTCGACGAGCATGCTCGGCAGCGTGCTCCCGAATCTAGTCAACTTTTTCCACCTCCGACTTAGGTATACCGAACTCCAATCCGGAATCTCGCAGTTGCGGCCCGAATAGCGGAGTCAATCCAACCTTCCCAGTCAGAAGCTGGTCGAGGTTTGGTGCAAATCCGGGCCTTGCTCCGAGCTGCGGGAGATCATAATATAGTTGTATCTCAGTCGCGGAATAGGATTCACAGCAGATCCGTCGTTGCAGACACAGTCCAGTCGGCTCATAGCCCAAGATCGCCCCCGAGGCGTGAGGGACGTGGAGACCGACGAGATCAGTACAGAAACCGTGATCAGTATGATCATCGACTCGATCATGATGATCGTCGTCGAGTGCCCACGCCTCCCCCAAGGAGTGGATCATACGTGCCTCGGCAGCTGGATGACAGACGCCCTCATAGTGGTGGGCGAAGAATTCCAGTCGACCCCAGGGAACCGGGCTTTGATGCGAGATCTATTCTCGTTTAGGGTCTGGTCGACAGGAACAGAGCTCACAGAGAAGGCCCCGACAGAGATTTTCCAACCAACATCAGAGTGCATGTCTCAGGCCCAGAGTGCTTCAGCAGAGCCATCAGGTCTGCGGTGATTCCTCCCAACTTCAGATTAGCGACTGGAGTCAGTAAGTTCACTGGTGAGTCCAAGCCAGACACTTGGCTTGAGGATTACCGAGTGGCTGTACAGATCAGTGGCGGCAATGATGATGTGGCCATGAAGCATCTTCCTTTGATGCTAGAGGGCTCGGCTAGGGCGTGCCTGAATCAGTTAGCTCCTGGTAGTATTTATACTTGGGAAGATCTTGCTCGAGTATTTGTCAGAACATTTGAAGGTACTTGCAAGCGGCCAGCAGGGTTGACAGAATTACAGTGTTGCGTTCAAAAACCGAATGAAACTTTGAGGGATTATATCCAGAGATGGATCACGTTGCACCACACATTGGAGAATGTGTCAGATCACCAAGCAATTTGTGCCTTCAAAGAAGGCGTTAAGTATCGGGAGTTGAATCTGAAATTCGGTCGGACAGGAGATATGACTTTGATTCGGATGATGGAGATTGCCACCAAGTACGCCAATGGTGAAGAAGAAGAAGACCGACTCCGGAGTGGCAAGCACAAAGCAGTCGCCCACGAAACTGGAGGAGGAAACTCCAGTCGAAAGCAGAAGCGCAAAGCCGAGCCAGCCGCTCCTGGTGAAGCCTTAGCCGTGACTCAGGGGAAGTTCAAGGGGAAACCTAAAGGACCATGGAACCCTAAGAAAGTAAAAGATCAAGATGGAAATGATGTGATGGATTTACCATGCCACATTCACACTAAGAAAGATGAGGAGGGTAATTTCATTTACCCAAAGCATACCACTCGACAATGTCGACTCCTAATCCAGCAATTCCGGGAGAAACAACCCAAGGAAAAGGAGAAGGAAGCAGGCAAAGTTAAGGATGAGGAGGAAGACGATGATGGTTACCCCCATGTCAATTCCACTCTGATGATTTTCACTGATGTTGAGAGTAAGAGTCGACTGAAAGTCATCAACAGAGAAGTAAACATGGTCGCCCCGGTGACACCCAGTTATTTGAAGTGGTCTCAGACTGCCATTACATTCGACCAGTCCGATCACCCAGTGCACATAGCCACCCCTGGGAGGCAAGCATTGGTGGTCGACCCAGTGGTCGAAGGCACCCGATTGACTAAGGTTCTGATGGATGGTGGCAGTGGCCTGAATATACTGTATGCGGAGACGTTGAAAGGAATGGGCATTCCGATGTCCACACTCAGTGAAAGCAATATGAGTTTCCATGGAGTCATTCCAGGCAAGAAAGCTGCATCACTCAGCCAAATTGCTCTCGACGTGGTTTTCGGTGATTCCAAGAATTACCGCAAAGAAAAGTTGACATTTGAAGTTGTGGATTTCCAAAGTGCTTATCACGCTATTTTGGGTAGGCCAGCTTATGCACGTTTTATGGCTCGACCATGCTATGTGTACCTCAAACTAAAGATGCCTGGTCCTAAGGGCGTGATCACTATCACTGGCAATAGAAAGAAGGCAGAAGAATGCTTCCAGAAGGGCTCGAAGATCGCCGATGCGCAGATGGCAGTAGTGGAATTGCAGGAATATCAGAAAAATGCAGATCTGAGTGATTGCCTGCGAGCTAAGAAGCCTGCCACGGATTCAGCATTTCAGTCGTCCGGTGAGACGAAACCGATTCATGTTCACCCGACTGATCCCAATGCTGCTCCGACCCACATTTCAACAACACTCGACTCCAAATAGGAAGAAGAGCTCATCCAGTTCCTCTGTGAGAACTGGGACATCTTTGCATGGAAACCTTTTGACATGCCAGGTGTTCCCAGGGGACTGGCTAATCATCATTTGCGACTCGACCCAAAAGTGAAACCAGTCAAAGAACATCTTCGACGGTCCGCCGTACAGAAGAGGAAGGCAATCGGTGAAGAAGTGGCTCGGCTTCTGGCAGCTGAGTTTATCCGAGAGATTTACCACTCCGAGTGGTTAGCTAATGTTGTCATGGTCCCAAAGAAGGACGACTCACTTCGCATGTGCATCGACTTCAAACATATCAATCAGGCCTGCCCGAAAGATCAGTTTCCTCTCCCTCGCATCGACCAAATAGTCAACTCGACTGTGCGGTGCGAGCGTTTATCCTTTTTGGATGCTTATTCCGGGTACCATCAGATCCGTCTGTACGGACCCGATGAGATAAAAACAGCTTTCATCACCCCATTTGGATGTTTCTGTTATGTCACTATGCCATTCGGTTTGAAGAACGCTGGAGCCACATTCATGCGGATGATTCAGAAGTGCCTGCTCACTCAGATCAGTCGGAATGTGGAAGCATACATGGATGACATTGTGGTCAAGTCACGTAAAGGTTCCGACCTACTGGCTGACCTTGCTGAAACCTTTGCCAACCTCAGAAGGTATGATATCAAGCTTAATCCATCAAAGTGCACGTTTGGAGTTCCAGGCGGAAAATTACTCGGTTTTCTCGTTTCCGAACGAGGGATCGACGCTAACCCAGAGAAAGTGGGTGCCATACTCCGGATGAAACGCCCTGTGCGTGTGCATGATGTCCAGAAGCTTACTGGTTGTTTGGCCGCCCTAAGTCGATTCATTTCTCGCCTCGGTGAAAAGGCACTGCCTCTTTACCGACTGATGAAGAAGTCAGATAAGTTCGAGTGGACTCCTGAAGCTGATGCAGCATTTGCAGAGCTTAAAGCCCTGCTTTCCACCCAGCCGGTGCTTGCTGCCCCAATCAGCAAAGAGCCTTTACTGCTTTACATTGCAGCCACTGGACAAGTCGTCAGTACAGTACTTACGGTCGAGCGGGAAGAAGAAGGAAAAGCTTACAAAATTCAGCGCCCAATATACTATGTTTCTGAAGTTTTGACTCCATCAAAGCAAAGATATCCACATTATCAGAAGCTTGTTTATGGGACCTATATGACCACGGAGAAGGTTGCACATTACTTCTCTGATCACTCCATTACAGTCGTCAGGGACGCTCCGTTATCAGAGATTCTGAACAATAGAGAAGCAATTGGTCGTCTGGCAAAGTGGGTGATTGAACTCCTTCCCTTAGATATCAAGTTCGAGGCAAAGAAAGCTATCAAGTCCCAAGCAATAACAGATTTCCTCGCCGAGTGGATAGAATAACAACTGCCGACTCAAGTACACTCGGAGCACTGGACCATGTTCTTTGATGGTTCCAAGATGCTGAATGGTTCCGGTGCTGGGGTAGTACTGGTATCCCCCCGAGGAGACAAGCTCAGATATGTCCTCCAGATTCACTTTGATTCTTCCAATAACGAAGCAGAATATGAAGCACTCTTGTATGGGTTGCGTATGGCCATTTCACTCGGCGTCCATCGCCTCATGGTCTATGGCGACTCAGATTTGGTAGTCAATCAAGTGATGAAGGAGTGGGACGTTAGAAGCCCAGCCATAACTGGTTACTGCAACGCAGTGAGAAAGTTGGAAAAGAAGTTTGAGGGGTTAGAGCTCCATCATATCCCCCGACTGAAAAATCAAGCAGCAGATGATTTAGCAAAGATAGGCTCCAAGAGAGAAGCCATTCCCAGTAATGTGTTCCTGGAGCATATTCACGCACCTTCAGTTCAAGAAGATCCCTTCAATGAAGAACACCCGCAGCCTAAGAGGGCCACAGATTCGACTAAAGTCGAGGTCCCAGTCGTGGTCGACTTGCTCATGGAGGTGTTGGTCATCACTCCCGACTAGACAGTACCATACATTGCATATATCCTTAGGAAAGAGCTCCCAGAAGACGAAGAAGAGGCTCGACAGATCGTCCGTCGATCCAAGGCCTTTACTTTAATAAGAGGACAACTGTTCAGAGAAAGTGCAACTGGGGTTAGCCAGAAATGCATAACACCAGAAGAAGGCCGAGTGATCCTCCACGACATCCATTCGGGGACCTGTGGTCACCATGCGTCCTCTCGGACCATTGTGGCTAAAGCATACCGAGCTGGATTCTATTGGCCATAAGCAAATGAAATGGCGAAAGACATAGTCGACAGATGTGAAGGCTGCCAGTTCTACTCCAATATGTCGCACAAACCTGCATCAGCCCTGAAGACCATCCCACTCATCTGGCCCTTTGCGGTTTGGGGATTGGACATGGTTGGTCCACTGAGGACTGGTAGGAGCGGCTTCACTCATGTGCTTGTAGCAGTCGACAAGTTTACCAAATGGATTGAAGCCAAGCCTATTAAGAATCTTGAAGCTAGTACTGCTGTCAGCTTCATCAGAGAGTTGATTTTCAGATATGGGGTTCCGCACAGCATCATCACTGACAACGGATCGAACTTTAATTCTGATGAGTTCAGAACCTTCTGCGCCTCACAAGGCGCACGAGTCGACTATGCTTCAGTCGCCCATCCCCAGTCAAATGGACAAGCAGAAAGAGCAAATGGCCTGATTCTCAAAGGACTGAAACCCCGACTGATGCGAGATCTCAAGCACGCAGCGGGCGCCTGGGTTGATGAACTTCCATCAGTTCTTTGGGGATTGAGGACAACTCCTAATCGGTCGACTGGCCGAACTCCATTCTTCTTGGTCTATGGAGCTGAAGCTGTTTTACCGAGTGACTTGCTTCATAATGCTCCACGAGTTGAGCTCTTCTCTGAAGATGAAGCAGAACAAGCTCGGCAAGACGCAGTCGACCTCCTAGAGGAGGAAAGAGAGATGGCCTTGATCCGGTCGACCATTTATCAACAAGACTTGCGTCGATTCCACGCTAGACACGTGAAGGGTCGAGCCTTTCAAGAGGAGACTTGGTTCTTCGAGTGGATCAGCAGAAACCACACAAGCTCGCCCCAGCTTGGGAAGGCCCTTCATTGTCACCAGAGTGCTCCACAATGGAGCATACCACCTTTACAGTGTCGAGCATAAGAAGGACGAGCCACGGGCTTGGAACGCGGAGCTGCTCCGCCCCTTTTATACTTAAGTACTCATTCGAATAAAATGTAATAAGAAATACCTTTGTAATTTGTTTATCAAAGACAAGAGCCTTACAGTCCTCTGGCACGATTGTTGTTGCTTTTGTTTACGTCTGAAAACCCCCAGTGGGTGACTTAGCTGTGAATCTATTTCGCCTAAGTTCGGAAGAAAATCCTACCGGGTGGTGAGCCAGCCTCCAACTCGGGGGCTTATCTGCGAACCCGTTTCGCCTAAGTTTTCAAAATCCTATCGAGTGATGAGCCAGTCTCCCACTCGGAGGCTTAGCTGCGGTCCAGTACTTGCCTAAGTTTGTAAAATCCTACCGAGTGGTGAGCAATCCTCCCACTCAGGGGCTTAGCTGCAGTCCAGTACTCGCCTAAGTTTGAAAAAATCCAACTGAGTGGTGAGCAATCCTCCCACTCGGAGGCTTAGCTGCAGTCCAGTACTCGCCTAAGTTTGTAAAATCCTATCGAGTGGTGAGCAATCCTCCCACTCGGGGGCTTAGCTGCAGTCCAGTACTCGCCTAAGTTTGAAAAGATCCTACCGAGTGATGAGCCAGTCTCCCACTCGGAGGCTTAGCTGCGGTCCAGTACTCGCCTAAGTTTGTAAAATCCTACCGAGTGGTGAGCAATCCTCCCACTCGGGGGCTTAGCTGCAGTCCAGTACTCGCCTAAGTTTGAAAAAATCCTACCGAGTGGTGAGCAATCCTCCCACTCGGAGGCTTAGCTGCAGTCCAATACTCGCCTAAGTTTGTAAAATCCTGTCGAGTGGTGAGCAATCCTCCCACTCGGGGGCTTAGCTGCAGTCCAGTACTCGCCTAAGTTTGAAAAAATCCTACCGAGTGGTGAGCAATCCTCCCACTCGGGGGCTTAGCTGCAGTCCAGTACTCGCCTAAGTTTGTAAAATCCTACCGAGTGGAGAGCAACCCTCCCACTTGGGGGCTTAGCTGCAGTCCGGTACTCGCCTAAGTTTGAAAAAATCCTACCGAGTGGAGAGCAACCCGCCCACTCGGGGGCTTAGATGCAGTCTAGTACTCGCCTAAGTTTGAAAAATTCTACCAAGTGGAGAGCAACCCTCCCACTCAAGGGCTTAGCTGCAGTCTAGTACTCGCCTAAGTTTGAAAAATCCTACCGAGTGGAGAGCAACCCTCCCACTCGGGGTCTTAGCTGCAGTCTAGTACTCGCCTAAGTTTGAAAAATCCTACCGAATGGAGAGCAACCCTCCCACTCGGGGGCTTAGCTGCAGTCCAGTACTCGCCTAAGTTTGAAAAACATCCCTATCCGCAAGGACGACGAGGTGCAGGTCGACTACAACCTTCTCCTTCGGAGCTACACCACAAGTACAATGTGCGCTCCATCCCTATCTGCAAGGACCATAGTTTTTATTTACGGAAAGATAATGAGAAGGCTCCTTGTGCTCTGATTGATTTTTTGTTCCCTATCCGCAAGGATGATGAGGTGCAGGTCGACTGCAACCTTCTCCTTCGGAGCTACGCCACAAGTACAATGTGCACTCCATCCCTATCCGCAAGGACGACGAGGCGCAGGTCGACTGCAATGCGTGCTCTGTCCCTATCCGCAAGGACGACGAAGTGCAGGTCGACTGGAGTCACCACCTCAGAGCTGCATCTCAAGCACACAGATTATTCCGAGCGAAGAACAAAGTCCACTCGAAGGCAAACGCAAGCATATTCGGAAATAAACCAAGTTCGGATAAATCCTAAAGTACCGGAGGACGGATCAAAAGTATTCGAGCATCAAGCCCAAAGAAGTTTAATGGTTACATAATCACTCGGCATTCCGAGGCAAATAAAAGTGAGGCATAATGTTTTTTCAGTCGTGCATCAGGAGAAGGACTGGCTGGGTCACAGAAACTGTCAAGGTCAATGTTGTTTGCAATGCGAGTGGCGGCATCAAGGAAGGTGTCCATGAAAGACTGGAAAGTGTGCCTCTTCATGTTAGCAACCTTGAGTTCCGCCAGCTTGTCTTCTTTGACGTCCTTGCAGTGCACTCGGACCAAAGACAACGCGACATCAGCACCACTGTGAGCAGATGACTTCTTCCATTCTTGCACACGCTCGGGGATTTGATTCAGTCGAGTCATCAGGGACTCAAGGTCTTGAGACAGTTCCGCCTGAGGCCAGAGTTCAGCATCAACCCGAGTCATCGCAGCTTTCAGGCAGGCAAGATAACCAACCGCACTGTCCATACGAGATTCCAACCGCAGCACGTTCATCGCAACATCATCCTTGACTGGACAGTTTATGGGATCAAGACCCGTCTCGACCCGCCCAGTTTCTGCTTCAAAGTCTTGGCAAAATTCTGCATAGTCAAGTGAATGGTGAGTCGACGGTATAATTAGACTTGGCAGTCGATAGAAATAAGACAGATTAATCAGTACCTTCAAGTTTCAAAACCAGCTTTGCAGCAAGCTGTCCCAGATAAGACTCCAGTTCGCCATTCTTGGCCTTGAGACCCCCAAGCTCGTCGGTTAGTTTCTCCTTGTCCTTCTTCAGTTGCTCGACCTCCCGATTGGCGTCAGAAACAGCAGTCTTCAGCTTGGAGTTTCCTTCTTCTAACTTGTCGACTGAAGCAAGCTTCTTGCTAGCAAGTGCTGTTTTATCGCGCGCCTCCTTCTGTGCTGCAGCAAGATCTAGATCCTTCTTCTCCAAAGCCTGCTTCATTTTTGCTAAAGAAACAACATTCTTCAGACGGGCTTGGAGTTGGCAGTTTTCACTACGTACATCTGCTCGAGTGGAGTCACTCGGTTCAAAAAATGGAAAGGAAAAGTGCCAGCAGTGGGATATACAGTTAGCGATTGGTTACCTCCCATGGCGGCTACTTCGTCATGAGCGGTCTTGGGATTCTTCTTGGCCAAATCCAGATCAAGGTTGAGGCTGATTTGTTGTTTGTTCATTGCAGAAAGTTGAGCCCCAAGATCACAAGATTTCTGCAGTTAAAGCCATATCAGTCGACAGAGATAAAAGACATCACAATGATAACTACTCTAAGACTACCACCGAATCAAACATTCAATGGCAGTCTCGGGGACTACACCCAGTGGGTGCACTTAGCATGCCCCCACTGATGTTGTAAAAAAAGCGAGGTTCAGATTCTCAGACCACCGTCGACTGCCCGCAGCCAACTATGGTCTCGGGGACTACACCCAGTGGGTGCACTCAGCGTGCCCCCACTGGTTTTGGTTCCACTCGGCGTGGCTTGCCCAGAAAGTTCCTATTCTCAGACCACAGTCGACTGCCCGCAGTCAACTATGGTCTCGGGGACTACACCCAGTGGGTGCACTCAGCGTGCCCCCACTAGTGCAAAGATTCAGCTTGAATCGACACAAAGAGACATACAAATTTCAAAACAGTCACACCCCAGTGGGTGATCAGACAAGAAATACGGTCGATCGAAAAATCAACTAACCTAGACATTGGCTTGTAGAGCAGCTTCGGCGTTGAAGGCTACCTGACTAGCCTCATGCACCACTTTCATTTGCCCCATCACAAGATTCAACTGAAGAAGAGCTTCCTTGGCAGCAGCCGGTGGATCGTCCGGAGTTTGATATGCAGTAAAAAGTGATGAAGGCAGAGAAATCGAAGTAGTCACCGGATCTGAAGTAGAGAGTTGTATCGGCGCAGCAGAAGTCTGAGCAGCTGATCCTGAGGGGCAATCAGTCGACAGTGGAACAACGAAGGTGACATTGGTTCGAGCCGGATCTGTCAAGCGCTCGACCGTCGTCCCAGGCGTCACAGTCGACCGAAGAACCTAGACTTCAGGCACCTTCCCGCCCAGTTCCTTGTCCTTCCTCCTCCTCCCTCTCAGCGGTACTTCCTCTTCATCATCTGGGAGCACAACAATGTCTCGTGGAACTGTAATAAACAGAGAAAGCCATAAGGATAACTGACAAACCGACCAGTCGACCTAATGAATTCGAATCAGGCAGACTTACTGGCTTTGGAGGTGACGGCGTCGTCAGCTTCCTCATCGGCTGGAGTCTTGTCAATATCCATATTAGTTGTAGCAGAGGTCGGGCTATACAGGTTATCATCCACTCGGTCAGAACAAGAAAAACCGGTCGGAACAGGAAATCGGTCGGAACAAGAAAATACGAGAAGAACGTTTACCCAGAGGCAACAGGGACGTCCATCTTGATTCTAGGCAAGGTATTCCGAGCCTTCGAATGATTAATTTTGGGATGCTTGGTGACCTTCTCAGTTAATTCTGGAGTCGAGGACCGGGTGCGCTTGTGAGATGGATCATTCGATGCCACAGCTTTGCCGCGCTTGCTCGCGGGATCATGGGCGCGGCTTTGATCGATGTTCAGAACGAGGCGGTGAGTCAGCCACTTCCTCATCGTCCGACTCGTCGCTCTCGCATTCATCATCGTCAGCAGGGAACTCCCACTCGCCGCTGTCCTCGCCATTGTCCTCTCCCTCGTGGTCTTGCTCCAGAGCTTGTTCACCATTGGGCATTGAATACATCTCCGTGTAGATCTGCAAAACAAGGGACCGATCATAAGTCAGTCGGATCAACAGTCAGTCGGAAAATACGTTCAAAAACTCAGTTATGATGACCAGACCTTGTCTGGAAGGTTGCTGTTGCTGAAAGGGTCGACTCTCCTAGCACCTCTAGGGTTGTCCATGTTTCCGGTGATACCCATCAACCAGTCGGCCACTGTTTTGGCCTCCACCTCCTCCGGATGAACCCGAGCAGTGTCGCCAGCCCCGGAGTACATCCACATGGAGTGGTCACGAGCTTGGAGAGGTTGGATCCGCCGACTGAGGAACACCTCGAGCAGGTCCATACTGGTGACACCTTGGTTGATCAGTTGGACTACTTTCTCGACTAGCATGCCTGTCTCCGCCTTCTCCGCAGCGGTCAGTTTCAATGAAGATGGAGTTTGAACATGGTCAAAAGAGAAAGGGGGGAGCCCGGTCGACTGGCCTGGGGTCACGATATCCTGGCAGTAGAACCAGGTCGACTGCCAGCCCCTGACCGACTCTGGAAGTGTCATCGGGGGAAAAGAACTCCTCTTCCTCGTCTGAATGCCCAGACCCCCACACATCTGGATAAGGCGAGTCTTCTCATCGTTCGAGTTCGCTTTCTTCACAATTTGGGATTGAATGGTAAAAATGTGCTTGAAAAGACCCCAGTGTGGTCGGCACCCCAGGAAATTCTCACACATGGAGACGAAAGCAGCAAGATATGTGATGGTATTGGGAGTAAAATGGTGGAGTTGGGCACCAGAGAAATTTAGGAAACCTCGAAAGAAGGGGTGTGGTGGAAGCGAGAAGCCGCGGTCGACATGAGTGGTGAGCAGAACACACTCACCCGGTCACGGCTGCGGCTCCGTTTCCCCCCTCGGCATACGCGCAGACTTATGGACGATCAGCCCTAACTCGGCCATATCATCCAAGTCCTCCTGTCGAAGTGAAGATCGGATCCAGTGTCCTTGGATCCAACCCGACGGCAGCCCCGAGCATGATGAAGACCCCCGATTCATCCTCTTGTTCTTCGCCGCCCCCGTCGCCTTCTTCGCACGCTCTAGCGCCGCTGTTTTATCCTTCCCCATAGCGGCGGAGCAGCGGCGTCGAGAGTGGTTGGGCAGGACGGAGTGGAGATGCAAGCGGAAGAAGAAGGGAAATGGACACGCACAGTGCAAATGCCTCGGCCTCGGCCTCGCTGCTTTTAAAGCCTGCTTCCGAGTGGCTGACGCGTGGGCCAGAGCCATCCTGTCAAATCCCCCCAACAGTCGCACACGGGATACGTGGCAAAAGAGGTGGCGCGGAAATCGAAACATCCTATTTATCTACTCCACTTACCGCGGAGCGCTCCGCCTGGCGCGCTTCCACCAAAATTTCGAATCCCGTGAAATCCGAGATCCTCTACAACCGATCACGCCAAAGATTTCATGTAAAAGATGTCACTCGACGGATGTCATTGTATAAGCCAGTCGGCAATTTCTGAATCGATCAAGGCGACTAAAACGAAGCCGAAGTTCTAACAACTGGCCTCCACCGGGAGATGAAGACAAGGAAAAGCCAAAGCAGAAGCTAGGTCAACTCCATCCTTCTTTTTCACTCAAACCTCGATCCATTCGGGGGCTAATGATGAGGACACGAACCTGGGGTAGGGTAATAGGCCTGACCTATACGTCCTACCTAAGGTCCTTGTCCTAAGAACAAAGAAGTTCAAGAATCAGAAGAAGGTATCCAGCAAAGGTGTCGAGTGAAGTCCACTCGACCTACCATTCACTCGGAGACCTCTCTTTATCCAGGTCACTCGATCATGAAACCACTCGACATATAGGATGACCTAAAGCCGCTCTACGCAGCAACGGTCGGGTATTTACTCATATATTTAATGATCATTTGTAGCACTTCAATACAGGCGTTACCTATAACGCCACCCCTTTATGTACATTGAATCCTATGTAATGGAGGGGAGCTGGGGTCCTGGCGCACTCTATATAAGCCACCCCCTCCTCTGGGACAAGGGTTCGCACCCCCTGTAACACACACGCTCATAATCCAGTCGACTGCCTCCGGGCTCCGACACGTAGGGATATTACTTCCTCTGAGAAGGGCCTGAACTCGTTAGACCTGCGTGTACAACTCCTCCATAGCTAGGATATTGCCTCTATATTCCTACCCCCCATTCTACTGTCAGACTTAGAACCACGACAGGCGCCACCCCCCCCCTTCCTCATCCTATTCGGATTCAAGGGGAGGGGGCACGCGGCCTGCCATGGCCGGCCCCTCTCTCCACTAGGGCCCAACAAGGCCCATTAGCCCCCGGGGGTTCCGGTAACCCCTTTGGCACTCCGATTTTCTTTGAGATCACCCAAAACCCTTCTAGTGTCCGAATATAGCCGTCCAATATATCAATCTTTATGTCTCGATCATTCTGAGACTCCTTGTCATGTCCGTGATCATATCCGGGACTCCGAACTACCTTCGGTACATCAAAACACATAAACTCATAATACCGATTGTCATCGAACGTTAAGCGTGCGGACCCTACGGGTTCGAGAACTATGTAGACATGACCAAGACTCATCTCCGGTCAATAACCAATAGCGAAACCTGGATGCTCATATTGGTTCCTACATATTCTACGAAGATCTTTATCGGTCAAACCGCATAACAACATACGTTGTTCCCTTTGTCATCGGTATGTTACTTGCCCGAGATTCGACTGTCGGTATCCCAATACCTAGTTCAATCTCGTTACCAGCAAGTCTCTTTACTCGTTCCGTAATACATCATCCCGCAATTAACTCTTTAGTTGCATTGCTTGCAAGGCTTATACTGACGTGCATTACCGAGAGGACCCAGAGATACCTCTCTGACAATCGGAGTGACAAATCCTAATCTTGATCTATGCCAACTCAACAAGTACCATCGGAGACACCTTTAGAGCACCTTTATAATCACCCAGTTACGTTGTGACGTTTGGTAGCACACAAAGTGTTCCTCCGGTATTCGGGAGTTGCATAATCTCATAGTGAGAGGAACATGTATAAGTCATGAAGAAAGCAGTAGCAATAAAACTGAACGATCATTATGCTAAGCTAACGGATGGGTCTTGTCCATCACATCATTCTCTAATGATGTGACCCCGTTCATCAAATGACAACACATGTCCATGGCTAGGAAACTTAACAATCTTTGATTAACGAGCTAGTCAAGTAGAAGCATACTGGGGACACTCTGTTTGTCTATGTATTCACACATGTACTAAGTTTCCGGTTAATACAATTCTAGCATGAATAATAAACATTTATCATGATATAAGGAAATGTAAATAACAACTTTATTATTGCCTCTAGGGCATATTTCCTTCATTATTTACGGGATGATGCATTACGGAACGAGTAAAGAGACTTGCCGGTGACAAGATTGAACTAGGTATGATGATACCGACAATCGAATCTCGGGCAAGTAAAATACCAATGGCAAATGGAATAACGTACTCCCTCCGTTTCTTTTTAGTCTGCATATAAGATTTGGTCAAAGTCAAACTTTATCGACTTTGACCGAGTTTATAAAAAGAAATATCAAGATTCACGATATGAAATCAATGTTGTTACATGCATCATGAAATTAACTTTCATACCATATAGTTTTAGTATTGTACATGTTGATATTTTTTCCTACAAAGTTGGTCAAACTTTACAAAGTTTGACTTTGACCAAATCTTATATGCAGACTAAAAAGAAATGGAGGGAGTATGTTATTATGCGGTTTAACCGATAAAGATCTTTGTAGAATATTTTGGAACCAATATGAGCATCCAGGTTCCACTATTGGTTATTGACCGGAGATGAGTCTCGGTCATGTCTACATAGTTCTCAAACTCGTAGGGTCCGCATGCTTAACGTTCGATGATGATATGTATTGTGAGTTATGTGATTTCATGTACCAATGGTTGTTCGGAGTCCCGGATGTGATCACGCACATGATGAGGTGTCTCAAAATGGTCGAGACATAAAGATTGATATATTGGAAGGTTATGTTTGGACACCGGAAAGGTTTCGGATAGGTTCGGGCATTTTCCGGAGTACCGGGGCGTTACCGGAACCCCCCGGGGGGGGTTAATGGGCCTTCATGGGCTTTAGTCAAAGAGAGGAGGAGGCAGCCAAGTGGAGGGGCGCCCCCCAAGCCCAATCCGAATTGGGAGGGGGGTCGGCCCCCCTTTCCTTCTCTGCCTCTTCCCTTTCCTTCCCCTCCTAGTTGGACTAGGAAAGGGGGGAACCTACTCCTAGTAGGATTAGGATTCCCCCCTTGGGGTGCAACCCATGAGGCCGGCTGCCCCCTCCTCCACTCCTTTATACATGGGGGAGGGGGCACCCCATAGACACACAAGTTGATTTCTTAGCCATGTGCGGTGCCCCCCTCCACAGATTTCCACCTCGGTCATATTGTCGTAGTGCTTAGGCGAAGCCCTGCGTCGGTAACTTCATCATCACCGTCAACATGCCGTCGTGCTGACGGAACTCTCCCTTGGCCTCAGCTGGATCTAGAGTTCAAGGGACGTCACCGAGCTAAATGTGTGCAGATCATGGAGGTGTCGTGCGTTCGGTACTTGATCAGTTGGATCGCGAGGATGTTCGACTACATCAACCACATTACTCAACGCTTCCGCTTTCGGTCTACGAGGGCACGTATACATACTCTCCCCTCTCATTGCTATGCATCTCCTAGATAGATCTTGCGTGATCGTAGAATTTTTTTGGAAATACTGCATTCCCCAACAGTGGCATCCGAGCCAGGTCTATGCATAGATGTTATATGCATGAGTAGAACACAAAGGAGTTGTGGGCGTGGGTATATACATATTGCTTGTCGTCACTAGCTCTTTCTTGATTCAGCGGTATTGTTGGATGAAGCGGCCCGGACCGACATTACATGACCGCGTTCATGAGACTGGTTCTACCGACGTGCTTTGCACACACGTGGCTGGCGGGTATCTGTTTATCCAACTTTAGTTGAATTATATTCAATGAATAGGGTTCTTTCTGAAGATCAAAAAGCAATCACTATACGACGTTGTGGTTTTGATGCATAGGTAAGAACGATTCTTGCTAAAGCCCGTAGTAGCCACGTAAAACTTGCAACAACAAAGTATAGGATGTCTAACTTGTTTTTGCAGGTAAGAACCGTTGTGGTTTTGATGCATAGGTAAGAACCATTGTGATGTGATATGGTCAATACGTGATTATATAAATTGTTGTATGAGATGATCATGTTTTGTAACACAGTTATCGGCAACTGGCAGGAGCCATATGGTTGTTGCTTTATTGTATGAATTGCAATCGCCATGTAATTGCTTTACTTTATCACTAAGCGGTAGCGATAGTCGTGGAAGCAATAGTTGGTGAGACAACAACGATGCTACGATGGAGATCAAGGTGTTAAGCCGGCAGCGATGGTGATCATGACGGTGCTTTGGAGATGGAGATCAAAGGCACAAGATGATGATGGCCATATCATATCACTTATATTGATTGCATGTGATGTTTATCCTTTATGCATCTTATTTTGCTTAGTACGGCGGTAGCATTATAAGATGATCTCTCACTAAATTTCAAGGTATAAGTGTTCTCCCTGAGTATGCGCCGTTGCTACAGTTCGTCGTGCTGAGACACCACGTGATGATCGGGTGTGATAAGCTCTACCTTCACATACAACGGGTGCAAGCCAGTTTTGCACAATCAGAATACTCGGGTTAAACTTGACGAGCCTAGCATATGCAGATATGGCCTCGGAACACTGAGACCGAAAGGTCGAGCGTGAATCATATAGTAGATATGATCAACATAGTGATGTTCACCATTGAAAACTACTCCATCTCACGTGATGATCGGACATGGTTTAGTTGATATGGATCACGTGATCATTTAGATCTAAGTGAGAGTTCTTAAGTAATATGATTAATTGAACTTTAATTTATCATGAACTTAGTACCTGATAGTATTTTGCATGTCTATGTTGTTGTAGATTAATGGCCCGTGCTGTTGTTCCGTTGAATTTTAATGCATTCCTAGAGAAAGCTATGTTGAAAGATGACGGTAGCAACTACACGGACTGTGTCCGTAACTTGAGGATTATCCTCATTGCTGCACAGAAGAATTACGTCCTGGAAGCACCGCTAGGTGCAAATCCCACTGCAGGAGCAACACCAAATGTTATGAACTTCTCGCAGAGCAAAGCTGGTGACTACTCGATAGTTCAGTGTGCCATGTTTTATGGCTTAGAATCGGGACTTCAACGACGTTTTGAACATCATGGAGCATATGAGATGTTCTAGGAGTTAAAGTTAATATTTCAAGCAAATGCCCAGATTGAGAGATATGAAGTCTCCAATAAGTTCTACAGCTGCAAGATGGAGGAGAATAGTTCTGTCAATGAACATATACTCAGAATGTCTGGGTACCACAACCATTGACTCAACTGGGAGTTAATCTTCATGATGATAGTGTCATTAACATAGTTCTTCAATCACTTCCACCAAGCTACAAAAGCTTCGTGATGAACTATAATATCCAAGGGATGGATAAGACAATTCCCGAGCTCTTCGCAATACTAAAAGCTGCGGAGGTAGAAATCAAGAAGGAGCATCAAGTGTTGATGGTTAACAAGACCACTAGTTTCAAGAAGAAGGGCAAAGGGAAGAAGGGGAACTTCAAAAAGAATGGCAAGCAAGTTGCTGCTTAAGTGAAGAAGCCCAAGTCTGGACCTAAGCCTGAGACTGAGTGCTTCTACTGCAAAGGGACTAGTCACTCGAAGCGGAACTGCCCCAAGTATTTTGCGGATAAGAAGGATGGCAAAGTGAAAGGTATATTTGATATACATGTTATTGATGTGTACCTTACTAATGCTCACAGTAGCGCCTGGGTATTTGATATTGGTTCTATTGCTAATATTTGCAACTTGAAACAGGGGCTACGGATTAAGTGAAGATTAGCTAAGGACGAGGTGATGATGTGCGTGGGAAATGGTTCCAAAGTCGATGTGATCACCGTCGGTACGCTACCTCTACATCGACCTTCAGGATTAGTTTTATACCTGAATAATTGTTATTCGGTGCTAGCGTTAAGCATGAATATTATATCTGGATCTTGTTTGATGCGAGACAGTTATTCATTTAAATCAGAGAATAATGGTTGTTCTATTTATATGAGTAATATCTTTTATGGTCATGCACCCTTGATGAGTGGTATACTTTTACTAAATCTTGATAGTAGTGATACACATATTCATAGTATTGAAGCCAAAAGATATAAGTTTAATAATGATAGTGCAACTTATTTGTGGCACTGCCGTTTAGGTCATATTGCTGTAAAGCGCATGAAGAAACTCCATGCTGATGGGCTTTTGGAATCCCTTGATTATGAATCACTTGATGCTTGCGAACCATGCCTCATGGGCAAGATGACTAAGACTCTGTTCTCCGGAATAATGGAATGAGCAACAAACTTATTGGAAATAATACATACTCATATATGCAGTCCGATGAGTGTTGATGTTCGTGGCGGGTATCATTATTTTCTGACCTTCACAGATGATTTGAGCAGATATGGGTATGTCTACTTGATGAAACATAAGTCTGAAACATTTGAAAAGTTCAAAGAATTTCAGAGTGAAGTGGAAAATCATCGTAACAAGAAAATTAAGTTTCTATGATCTGATTATGGAGGTGAATATTTGAGTTATTAGTTTGGTCTTCATTTGAAACAATGCGGAATAGTTTCGCAACTCATGCCACCTGGAACACCACAGGGTAATGGTGTGTCCGAACATCGTAACCGCATTTATTAGATATGGTGCGATCTATGATGTCTCTTACTGATTTACCGCTATCGTTTTGGGGTTATGCTTTAGAGACGGCTGCATTCACGTTAAATAGGGCACCATCGATATCCGTTGAGACGACACCATATGAAGTGTGGTTTGGCAAGAAACCCAAGTTGTCGTTTCTTAAAGTTTGAGGCTGCGATGCTTATGTGAAAAAGCTTCAACCTGATTAGATCAAACCCAAATGATAGAAATGTGTCTTCATAGGATACCCAAAGGAGACTGTTGGGTACACCTTCTATCACAGATCCGAAGGCAAGATATTCGTTGCTAAGAATTGATCCTTTCTAGAGAAGGAGTTTCTCTCGAAAGAAGTGAGTGGGAGGAAAGTAGAACTTGATGAGGTGACTGTACCTACTCCCTTATTGGAAAGTAGTTCATCACAGAAATCAGTTCCAGTGATTCCTATACAAATTAGTGAGGAAGCTAATGATCATGATCATGAAACTTCTGATCAAGTTTTTACCGAACCTCATAGGTCAACCAGAGTAAGATCCACACCAGAGTGGTACGGTAATCCTATTCTGGAAGCCATGTCACTTGACCATGACAAACCTATGAACTATGAGGAAGCGATGATGAGCCCAGATTCCGCAAAATGGCTTGAGGCCATGAAATATGAGATGGGATCCATGTATGAGAACAAAGTGTGGACTTCGGTTGACTTGCCCGATGATCGGCAAGCCATAGAGAATAAATGGATCTTCAAGAAGAAGACTGACGCTGACGATAATGTTACTGTCTACAAAGCTCGACTTGTTGCGAAAGGTTTTCGACAAGTTCAAGGAGTTGACTATGATGCGACCTTCTCACCCGTAGCGATGCTTAAGTCCATCCGAATCATGTTAGCAACTACCGCATTTTATGATTTAAAATTTGGCAAATGGGTGTCAAAACTGCATTCCTTAATGGATATCTTAAAGAAGAGTTGTATATGATGCAACCAGAAGGTTTTGTCGATCCAAAAGGATCTAACAAAGTGTGTAAGCTCTAGTGACCCATTTATGGACTGGTGCAAGCATCTCGGAGTTGGAATATACGCTTTGATAGTGTGATCAAAGAATATGGTTTTATACAGACTTTTGGAGAAGCCTGTACTTACAAGAAAGTGAGTGGGAGCTCTGTAACATTTCTGATATTATATGTGGATGACATATTTTCGATTGGAAATGATACTGAATTTATGAATAGCATAAAAGGATACTTGAATAAGAATTTTTCAATGAAAGACCTTGATGAGGCTGCTTATATATTGTGCATCAAAATCTATAGAGATAGATCAAGACGCTTAATTGGACTTTCACAAAGCACATACCTTGATAAAGTTTTGAAGAAGTTCAAAATGGATCAAGCAAAGAAATGGTTCTTGCCTATGTTACAAGGTGGGAAGTTGAGTCAGACTCAATGCCCGACCACCGCAGAAGATAGAGAGAAAATGAAATTCATTCCCTATGCTTCGGCCATAGGTTCTATCATGTATGCAATGTTGTGTAACAGACCTGCTGTGTGCCTTGCATTAGTTTAGCAGGGAGGCACCAAAGTAATCCAGGAGTGAATCACTGGAAAACGGTCAAGAACATCCTGAAATACCCGAAAAGGACTAAGGATATGTTTCTCGTTTATGGAGGTGACGAAGAGCTCATCGTAAACGGTTACGTCGATGCAAGCTTTGACACCGATCCGGATGACTCTAAGTCACAAACCGGTGATACGTCGCCAACGTATCTATAATTTTTGATTGTTCCATGCTACTATATTCTCTGTTTTGGATATTAATGGGCTTATTATACACTTTTATATTATTTTGGGGACTAACCTACTAACCCAAGGCCCAGTGCAAATTGTTTTTTTTCCTATTTCAGTGTTTCGCAGAAAAGGAATATCAAACGGAATCCAAACAGAATAAAACCTTCGGGAGAGTTATTTTTGGAACAAACATGATCCAGGGGACTTGGAGTGGATGTCAAGCAACCAACGAGGAGGCCACAAGGCAAGAGGGAGCGCCCTCCCCCTCGTGGGCCCCTCGTGGCTCCACCGACCTATTTCTTCCTCCTATATGTATTCATATACCCCGAAAACATCCAGGAGCACCACGAAACCCTATTTCCACCGCCGCAACCTTCTGTACCCAAGAGATCCCATCTTGGGGCCTTTTCCGGAGCTCCGCCGGAGGGGGAATCAATCACGGAGGGCCACTAAATCAACTCCATGTGTCAGTAGTTTACTTCAGACCTTCGGGTCCATAGTTATTAGCTAGATGGCTTCCTCTCTCTCTTTGGATCTCAATACAATGTTCTCCTCGATCTTCTTGTAGATCTATTTGATGTAACTCTTTTTGCGGTGTGTTTGTCGAGATCCGATGAATTGTGGGTTTATGATCAAGTTTATCTATGAACAATATTTGATTCTTCTCTGAAATCTTTTATGTATGATTGGTTATCTTTGAAAGTCTCTTCGAATTATCAGTTTGGTTTGGCCTACTAGATTGATCTTTCTTGCAATGGGAGAAGTGCTTAGCTTTGGGTTCAACCTTGCGGTGTCCTTTCCCGGTGACAGCAGGGGCAACAAGGCATGTATTGTATTGTTGCCATCGAGGATAAAAAGATGGGGTTTACATCATATTGTTTGAGTTTATCCCTCTACATCATGTCATCTTGCCTAATGAATTACTCTGTTCTTATGAACTTAATACTCTAGATGCATGTTGGATAGTGGTCGATGTGTGGAGTAATAGTAGTAGATGCAGAATCGTTTCGGTCTACTTGTCGCGGACGTGATGCCTATATACATGGTCATGCCTAGATATTCTCCTAATTATGCACTTTCCTATCAATTGCTCGACAGTAATTTGTTCACCCACCATAATACTTATGCTATATTGAGAGAAGACACTGGCCCCCGGGTCTATTCTCCTTTATATTAATCTCCCATCAACAAGCTATTTCTATTACCATTTATTTTGCAACCTTTACTTTCAATCTATATCATAAAAATACCAAAAATATTTATCTTATTATTATTATTATCTCTATCAGCTCTCACTCTCATAAGTGACCGTGAAGGGATTGACAACACCTTTATCGCGTTGGTTGCGAGGTTCTTATTTGTTTGTGTAGGTACGAGGGACTTGCGTGTAGTCTCCTACTGGATTGATACCTTGGTTCTCAAAACCTGAGGGAAATACTTACGCTACTTTGCTGCATCACCCTTTCCTCTTCAAGGGAAAACCAACACAGTGTTCAAGAGGTAGCAAGAAGGATTTCTGGCGCCGTTGCCGGGAAGATCTACCACAAGTCAAGACATACCAAGTACCCATCACAAACTCTTATCCCTCGCATTACATTATTTGCCATTTGCCTCTCGTTTTCCTCTCCCCCACTTCACCTTTGCCTTTTCCTTTTCTTCGCCTTGTTCTCGTATGTCTTTTTGTTTGTGTTTCCACGTGCCTTCTATTTGCTTGCACCTTTGCTCACTAAAAATCTATTGATATGGATCCACTTAAAGTGTTCTATTTGGATCATCTTCGGTCCTTGTGCGCTCGTGCTGAAACCCCAACTAGCCTAGTTGATGGGAAATCTTTAGATGAGCATGCTCATTTTGTGCATCACCGTTTGTCTGAAAAAAGGGAAACTCTTATGGGATCAAATAAACAGATTGTTGTGTTCTGCTTGGAATATTTGTGAAATTTGTGATTTTACTTGTTGCTCTAAGAACCCTAAAAAACACCTTCCCTACCTATGTGAGGTTAATGAAAATGAAATCTTATCTTCTTATGCAAAGGGTGTTTATAGTTACTATGATATTGAACAAATTTAAGAATTTGTTGCTTTTAAGGGTGCTTATGAAGTTGCTTCTTTGATTGAAAAGTATGATATTACTCTCTACGAATCTTAAAATCTTGACATACTTAAATATTGCTATGAAAATTATGCTCATAATGTCTATGTCAAAGAATTTATTGAAAGAATGATCGCTATTTTGGAAGAAAATAATGATATGCATGAATCTATAGATAATTATGATTCCAATGATTTGATTGAAATATCCCTTGATGAACATGATGCTTGCTATTCTTGTGGCCATGATGCCAATATTTATGAAGATGAATTTGCTATAGTTCCTTGAATCAAAAGCAAGATTGCAATGATTTTAGTATAAATTCTATTGATGTCAATTATGCTAATAATATGCAAAACCCTAATCTTGGGGATGCTAGTTTTTCTATGTCTACTACTTGTTGCAATGATCATGATTGGGGTGATTCTTCTTTTGATCTTGAAAATTTATTTAAGCCCCATGATGAATATGAGATTGATAATAGTGTTTGAAATATTATTGAAAGTGGGTTTGGAAGAGTGTCAACTTTAGATCCCACATATTTGGAGAATGTTCAATCTTATGCAATTTTCGATAAAAGTGGGTTTGGAGAGGTCATGACTTTAGTTAATGTTAATCCCACTATTTTGGAAGAGTGTCAACTTTGCGTGCATGTGGATCATGTTGAAAATATTTTATGTGATAGCTATTTTGTTGAATTTTCTTATGATCCCACATGTAATTATTATGAGAGAGGAAAATATGATTGTAGAAATTTTCATGTTACTAAATTACCTCTAGTTATGTTGAGATTGCTATTGTTTCTTTTCGCTTCCTTGCATATGCTAGTTTTTTCTTGATATGATAATTTGTTTTCCTATAAGATGCCTATGCATAGGAAGTATGTTAGATTTAGATGTGTTTTTCACATGCTATATGATGCTCTCTTTGTGCTTCAATTCTTGTCTTTCATGTGAGCATCTTTGAAATTGTCAATGCCTAGCTAGGGGCGTTAAACGATAGCGCTTGTTGGGAGGAAACCCAATTTTATTTTTGTTTCTTGATTTTTGGTTCTTTTTAGTAATAAATAATTTATCTACCTATGTTTAGATGTGGTTTTTTGCTTTTAATTAGTGTTTGTTCCAAGTAGAACCTTTGGGAAGTCTTGGGGAAAATCTTTGCGATCTAGCTGTATAAAAAAGAAACTTTAGCACTCACGAGATTTGCTGCCATTTTTACTGGAGAGTGTGATTAAGTTGATTCTTTTTTTAGATGATTAATAGATAAATTCCTCACGTCCAACCATTTATTTAAGAATTTTTGGGGTTACAGAAGTATTCGTAACCTACAGATTACTACAGACTATTCTGTTTTTGACAGATTCTGTTTTTCATGTGTTGTTTGCTTATTTTGATGAATATATGGCTAGTATCGGAGGTTATGAACCATAGAGAAGTTGGAATACAGTAGGTTTAACACCAATATAAATAAAGAATGAGTTCATTACAGTACCTTAAGTGGTGGTTTGTTTTCTTGTACTAACGGAGCTCATGAGATTTTCTGTTTAAGTTTTGTATTATGAAGTTTTCAAGTTTTGGGTAAAGATTTGATGGATTATGGAACAAGGAGTGGCAAGATCCTAAGATTGGGGATTACCATGGCACCCCAAGGTAAAATTCAAGGACAACCAAAATCTTAATCTTGGGGATGCCCCGGAAGGCATCCCCTCTTTCGTCTTCTTCTATCGGTAACTTTACGTGAGGCTATATTTTTATTCACCACATGATATGTGTTTTTCTTGGAGTGTCTTGTATGATTTGAGTCTTTGATTTTTAGTTTACCACAATCATCCTTGCTGTACACACCTTTTGGGAGAGACACACATGAATTGAAATTTATTAGAATACTCTATGTGCTTCACTTATATCTTTTGAGCTAGATAATTTTGCTCTAGTGCTTCACTTATATCTTTTAGAGCACGGTGGTGGTTTTATTTTATAGAAATTATTGATCTCTCATGCTTCACTTATATCATTTTGAGAGTCCCTTAGAACAGCATGGTAATTTGCTTTGGTTATGAAACTAGTCCTAATATGATAGGCATCCAAGATGGGTATAATAAAAACTATCATAGAAAGTGCATTGAATACTATGAGAAGTTTGATACTTAATAATTGTTTTCAGATATAAAGGTGGTGCTATTAGAGTGTGCTAGTTGAGTAATTGTGAATTTGAGAAATACTTGTGTTGAAGATTGCAAGTCCCATAGCATGCATGTATGGTAATCGTTGTGTAACAAATTTGAAACATGAGGTATTCTTAGATTGTCTTCCTTATGAGTGGCGGTCGGGGACGAGCGATGGTCTTTTCCTACCTATCTATCCTCCTAGGAGCATGCGCGTAGTGCTTGATTTTTGATGACTTGTAGATTTTTGCAATAAGTATGTGAGTTCTTTATGACTAATGTTGAGTCCATGGATTATACGCACTCTCACCCTTCCATCATTGCTAGCCTCTTCGGTACCATGCATTGCCCTTTCTCACCTTGAGAGTTGGTGCAAACTTCGCCGGTGCATCCAAACCCCGTGATATGATACGCTCTATCACACATAAACCTCCTTATATCTTCCTCAAAACAACCACCATACCTACTGTAACACCCCTGGTGTCATGCTACAGTAAACCTCTGTGATTAAGCTAATCATTTGCTAAGCATTGCTTGATCACCCTTGATTCAAATCTCATTTGAATTTCCACTTTGGAATCAAATTCATTTTTGCAAGTGAATTTTGAAGTTGCACAAAAGTTGCTGCAAAATAGTCCATCATTTAGTAAAAAATCCATAACAAATGATTGTTAAGGAAAACAACATCACCTCCAAGCTAAGATGGACTATAGCAAATTAAAACAGTGCCAACTGAGCAAATTAATTTCTTTTCCATGTTTTTGCAAATTCAATCTAATTCAAACTTCTTCCAAACTTTTTGTGGTTGTGCCAAAAATTGCAATGTATTTATGTGAAAAATTCCCATATTTAACAAAAATGTTTTTGGCACCCCAAATATTACAAAAAACCCCTTTCTGTAAAAGAAAAACAGAATTAAAAAAAGAATAGGCCAGGCTGCACTGTGCACTTGACCCAGCCGCGCAATAGTGCCAGCCCAGCCCACCTACCTCAGCCTTTCGTCCTCCTCCTACAACAGGAGAAGGCCGAGCCTCCACGGCCGCGGGGCACTCGCCCCCCGCGCACTGCTGCGCCGCGGGTGGATGAGATCAGCCCCCGACGCTCTCTCTCTCTCGCCCAAACCCTAACCCACATCAGATCCCCCTCCTCCCCTCTCTCCCTCGCTCGTGCTCCCCCTTTCTCCCCACTGCCCGAGCGCCCCTGTCGCCGCCCTCCGCTCGATCCTGCGGCCACCATGCCCTAATCGCCACTCTGTCGTGTCGTACACCGTCGCCGCCCTCGATTACATCACCTCCGCCTCTCCGTTGAAGCTTGGAGCCACTACAACGACCTCCCCGAGCTCGTCTTCCCCGCACGGCCGCTGTCGATCGCCGCCCCGTTTCGCCGCCTCGAGCCTCCCCCGAGCTCACTCTCGTAGACCTGCAGGCTCAATGTGAGCCTCTTCTCCCTCCTATCTCTCTTCCGTCGCCGTTTACTCCCTCTAGCCGCCGTCCTCGACTTGCCCGAGCTCGCCGCCGCATAGCACGTCGCCGGCGTTGTTCCGGCGACCATTTGGACGCGCGCTGCTGCTCATTGGCCTCCTCGCACTGCATAGACTGCGCCTAGCCGTTTATTTCACCCGCACGTGCACCGTAGCACCGTCCCCGACGAGGCCGTAGCTCACCGCTTCCACGGCTTGTCATCGGCGCCACTCATGCCATCCTCGCCACTGCTGCTTGCTCCATCGGACGCGCCGCATTGCCAGCTAGTTGTAGCCGCAAACCGCACACGTTTTGGTGCCCCGCAGCGCCAAACCCGAAAGCGGCTGAACTCCGGCGACCGCCCCGCCTCTCGTCGTCGTCGTTCCAGCCTATTACGGGCTGCGCCGCCACCGTAGGTGGATGCGGCGTCGAACGCCCGTTCAAACGCGCCTAGCCGCACCTGCCCCCGTGCCCTGTAGCATTTTTCCGGCCGTCTCCAGCGATAAGCCGCTACGGGAGAGGCTCGCCGGAGCTCTCTCCGGCGCCCTGCCTACGTGGCACCGCCTAGGGCCGCCCCAGTCGCTGACTGTGGCCCCCAGTGGACCCGTTGACCCCTGTTGACTGGTTTGACCAGTCAACCGTGCTGACTGGGCAGCCCCCAGCCACTGACGTGTGGGCCCCCCTCTATTATTTTAGTCTAATAACGTTTTATAAATAAAAGTAATTAGTTTAACCTAAAACACTCACTGACACCCAGGGCCCACACCCCTAATTAACCCTGCTAGATTAGTTAATCGACTATTAAGCCAACAGAGGCTGACATGCGGGTCCCAGTGGCCCCACTGGTCAGTTTGACCTGGTCAGCCGTCCTGTTGACTGTTGATGTCATGCTGATGCAATTTTCCTTTTCTGTTAATTTAATTTAATTCCAGAAAATGTTGAAAACTTTGAAAATTCGTAGAAAATAAACCATAACTCGGATGGAAATACTTTGTACATGAAGGTTGCTCAGAACGACGAGACTAATCCGAATACGCTCTTAGTTCATCTATCACGCGTCCCTAGCATAGCGAACCTGCAACTTTCCCCCTCCGGTGCGTTTGTCTGAAAATGCCTAACACCGGGAAAACATTCCCGGATGTTTTCCCCCTTCGCCGGTATAGTGTAGCCCGGCGTTAGTTCACCCCTTCGCCGGTCTGCTTGCTCTGTATTTTCTGTTTCTTCCCCCTCTTCTCTCCGGTAGACCCCGAGACCGCTGTTGATGCCCCTATGATCGACTACGTCGACGACACTTCTTCCTTTTCAACAGAGCTTCCAGGCAAGCAAACCCCCCTTGAGCATTTCGATATCGCCCATTTCTTTCCCTCTCATGCTTGCATTAGAACTGCTACTGCTTTCTGTATGATCCTACTCTGATGCATAGCCTGTTGTTGTTACCTACTTTCATACCTTACCTGCTTATCTTAAACTGCTTAGTATAGGTCGGTTAGAGATCCATCAGTGACCACACCTTGTCCCAGTTGCCTCGCTTTATGTTTGATTACTCGATCAACGTTATCGACGTCCAGGCCCCGACACCGCACATCACCCCCCTACTTGTACGACTCTGCAGATTTACCATCGAGTGCCGAGGGTGGAACCTCTTACATCACTCCTGATGAGACCTCTATAGTGTAGCTATTCGGTCGTGGTCATCGAGGGTGATTTCCTCCTCCTTAACTACTTCTGATATGGCTCTGTCGTGCAACCCCTCAAGTGTGAACCTCGAGGGTGGATCCTCTTACGTTCACCTTGATGACAACATCGAGTGGAATTCACCGGGGGTGATTCCTTCGGTTTTCCCCTTGGTGTTAGACAGACAGTTACTATGGTTACTATGACTTTGCACTGAGCCATGTTACTAAAGACGGGTCGGCCCTGGGGGGTACCCGCACGAGCTTAATAGCGAGTGATGTGGAATCGGGTTGACCTGGAAGGTGCCCGCGAGATACTTACGAGGCGTGGCCGGGCATTCTTAGCCCTTGCCGCAAGTACTCGAGACGGGGCGACGGGGTCACATCGATCGTGAGTCTCTGCTCATTACCGCGTTCTCCTAATCCACTATGATTTGGATATTTGATCCGAGAGGCCTCTGGCCTGATAGCACTAACCATCACGTGGGCATTGTATGGGCGTTATGCATCGTATGCATCAGCCAAAGCTTAATTGACGTCAGCGACTGAGCAGCGCGCGCCGGGTTGGACTGGTAAGCACCTGCCTTTTTGAAGGTGGTAGCTAGGTCTGCCCACCGGCCGCCCACGCAACGTGCAGGAGTTCGCGGGGCGATGGCCCATGACCCCTGGGGGCATAGGTTTAGTCCAGCGTGCTGGCCTCTCTATTAAGCCTAGGTCGGGTTGCGGCGTATTGTTTGGCCGAGGCCGGGCATGACCCAAGAAAGTGTGTCCGGCCGGAGTTAATCGAGCGTGGTGGGTAAGTTAGTGCACCCCTGCAGGGAAGAAAACATCTATCGGGAGCCTGTCCTACGGTAACGGACACTTGGAGTTGTATCCTCATCGATACAACTAGAACTGGATACTTGTGATGAGAACTGGATGGTGATGAGAATTGGATTGTGATGATAACTGGATAGTATGGCTCTGGGATTGCTTTCTCGCAGGGAGTCGAGAAAGGATCTCTGGCCGAGGTTGATAACTCTATTACTACTTTACATTATGTCGATGTGTACTCTTCTATATGCTTGAAGATGCTTGAAGATGCTAGTCTTCGATAGGCTAGGATTTCCCCTTCTCTTCTGGCATTCTGCAGTTTAGTCCACAGATACAGCCCATTTTCCTTAATACAGATGCATACTTAGTTTAGATCTGATGTAAGTCTTGTGAGTACTTTGGATGAGTACTCACAGTTTCTTTGCTACCTCTTTTTTCCCCATACCCGATTGTTGCGACCAGATGACGGATCCAAGGAGCCAGATGACACAACTGATGATTTCCACTACCCCGAGAGTGCCTACTACAACGTGACGTCCGCTGACGACTTGGAGTAGTTAGGAGGCTCCCAGGCAGGAGGCCTTGCCTTTTTGATCGTTGTTGTTTTTGTGCTAGCCTTCTTAAGGCAAACTTGTTTAACTCATGTATGTACTCAGATAATGTTGCTTCCGCTGACTCTTGTGTATTCGAGCCCTCGAGGCCCCTGGCTTGTAATATAAAGCTTGTATTATTTTAAGTTGTGTCTAGAGTTGTGTTGTGATATCTTCCCGTGAGTCCTTGATCTTGATCGTACACATTTGCGTGTATGATTAGTGTATGATTGAATCGAGGGTGTCACACCTACCTATTATGGCATTTCCATAGCCATTCCGAGATATATTGCCATGCAACTTTCCACCGTTTCATTTATGACACGCTTCATCATTGTCATATTGCTTTGCATGATCATGTAGTTGACATCGTATTTGTGGCAAAGCCACCATGCATAATTTATCATACATGTCACTCTTGATTCGTTGCACTTCCCGGTACACCATGGGAGGCATTCATATAGAGCCATACTTTGTTCTAGTATTGAGTTGTAATCATTGAGTTGTAAATAAATAGAAGTGTGATGATCATCATTAATAGAGCATTGTCCCAAATAAAAAAAAAAGAAAGGCCAAATAAAAAATGTGAAGGCCCAAAAAAAGAAAAAGAAAAGAAATAAAAGGGACAATGCTACTATCCTTTTTTTCACACTTGTGCTTCAAAGTAGCACCATGATCTTTATGATAGAGAGTCTCTTGTTTTGTCACTTTCATATACTAGTTGGAATTTTTCATTATAGAACTTGGCTTGTATATTCCAACAATGGGATTCCTCAAATGCCCTAGGTATTCGTGAGCAAGCAAGTTGGATGCTCACCCACTTAGTTCCTTATGTTGAGCTTTCATATATTTATAGCTCTAGTGCATCTGTTGCATGGCAATCCCTACTCCTTGCATTGACATCAATTGATGGGCATCTCCCTAGCCCGTTGATCAGCCTCGTCGATGTGAGACTTTCTCCTTTTTTGTCTTCTCCACATAACCCCCTATCATTATTCTATTCCACCCATAGTGTTATATCCATGGCTCATGCTCATGTATTGCGTGAAAGTTGAAAAAAGTTTGAGATTACTAAAGTATGAAACAATTTCTTGGCTTGTCATCGGGGTTGTGCAAGATGAGAGCATTCTTGTGTGATGAAAATGGAGCATGACCAAACTATATGATTTTGTAGGGATGAACTTTCTTTTGCCATGTTATTTTGAGAAGACATGATTGCTTAGTTAGTATGCTTGAAGTATTATTATTTTTATGTCAATATTAAACTTTTGTCTTGAATCTCTTGGATCTGAACATTCATGCCACAATAAAGAAAATTACATTGAGAATTATGCTAGGTAGCATTCCACATAAAAAATTCTGTTTTTATCATTTACCTACTCGAGGACAAGCAGGAATTAAGCTTGGGGATGCTTGATACGTCTCCAACGTATCTATAATTTTTGATTGTTCCATGCTATTATATTATCTATTTTGGATGTTAATGGGCTTATTTATACACTTTTATATTATTTTTGGGACTAACCTACTAACCCAGGGCCCAGTGCAAATTGTTGTTTTTTTGCCTATTTCAGTGTTTCGTGGAAAAGGAATATCAAACAGAATAAAACCTTCAGGAGAGTTATTTTTGGAACAAACATGATCCAGGGGACTTGGAGTGGACGTCAAGCAACCAACGAGGAGGCCACGAGGCAGGGGGCACGCCTACGCCCTTGGGCTTGCCCTCCCCCTCATGGGCCCCTCGTGGCTCCACCGACCTACTTCTTCCTCCTATATATATTCATATACCCCGAAAACATCCAGGAGCACCATGAAACCCTATTTTCACTGCCGCAACCTTCTGTACCAAAGAGATCCCATCTTGGGGCCTTTTCTGGAGCTCCGCCGGAGGGGGAATCAATCACGGAGGTCCTCTACATCAACTCCATGGCCCCTCCGATGATGTGTGAGTAGTTTACTTCAGACCTTCAGGTCCATAGTTATTAGCTAGATGGCTTCTTCTCTCTCTTTGGATCTCAATACAATGTTCTCCTCGATCTTCTTGGAGATCTATTTGATACCTTAAGTGATGCCTATATACATGATCATGCCTAGATATTCTCATAATTATGCACTTTTTCTATCAATTGCTTGACAGTAATTTGTTCACCCACCGTAATACTTATGCTATCTTGAGAGAAGCCACTAGTGAAACCTATGGCCCACCGGGTCTATTCTCCTTTATATTAATCTCCCATCAACAAGCTATTTCTATTACCATTTATTTTGCAATCTTTACTTTCAATCTATATCATAAAAATACCAAAAATATTTATCTTATTATTATTATCTCTATCAGATCTCACTCTCATAAGTGACCGTGAAGGGATTGACAACCCCTTTATCACGTTGGTTGCGAGGTTCTTATTTGTTTGTGTAGGTACGAGGGACTTGCATGTAGTCTCCTACTGGATTGATACCTTGGTTCTCAAAACCTGAGGGAAATACTTACGCTACTTTGCTGCATCACCCTTTCCTCTTCAAGGGAAAACCAACGCAGTGCTCAAGAGGTAGCAACCAGATACGTATTTTTATTGAATGGTGGAGCTGTCAGTTGGTGTAGTTCTAACCAGAGCGTCGTGGTGGGATCTACGTGTGAAGCGGAATACATAGATGCTTCGGAAGCAGCAGATGAAGGAGTCAGGATGAAGGAGTTCATATCCGATCTAGGTATAATACCTAGTGCATCGGGTCCAATGAAAATCTTTTGTGACAATACTGGTGCAATTACCTTGGCAAAGGAATCCAGATTTCATAAGAGAACCAAGCACATCAAGAGACGCTTCAATTCCATCCACGATCAAGTCAAGGAAGGAGACATAGAGATTTGCAAGATACATACGGATCTGAATGTTGCAGACCCTTGACTAAGCCTCTCACGAGAAAAACATGACCAGCACCAAGACTCCATGGGTGTTAGAATCATTACTGTGTAATCTAGATTATTGACTCTACTGCAAGTGGGAGACTGAAGGAAATATGCCCTAGAGGCAATAATAAAGTTGTTATTTATTTTTCCTTATATCATGATAAATGTTTATTATTCATGCTAGAATTGTATTAACTGGAAACTTAGTACATGTGTGAATACATAGACAAACAGAGTGTCCCTAGTATGCCTCTACTAGACTAGCTCGTTGATCAAAGATAGTTAAGCTTCCTAGCCATAGACATGTGTTGTCATTTTATGAACGGGATCACATCATTAGAGAATGATGTGATGGACTAGACCCATCCGTTATCTTAGCACTATGATCGTTTAGTTTATTGTTATTGCTTTCTCCATAACTTATACATGTTCCTATGACTATGAGATTATGCAACTCCCGAATATCGGAGGAACACTTAGTGTGCTATCAAACGTCACAACGTAACTGAGTGATTATAAAGATGCTCTATAGGTGTCTCCAATGGTGTTTGTTGAGTTGGCATAGATCGAGATTAGGATTTTTCACTCCGATTGTCGGTGAGGTATCTCTGGGCCCTCTCGGTAATGCACATCACTATGAGCCTTGAAAGCAATGTGACTAATGAGTTAGTTACGGCATGATGCATTACGGAACGAGTAAAGAGACTTGCTGGTGATGAGATTGAACTAGGTATGATGATACCGACGACCGAATCTCGGGCAGGTACCATACCGATGACAAAGGGAACAACATATGTTGTTATGCGGTTTGACCGATAAAGATCTTTGTAGAATATGTAGGAACCAATATGAGCATCCAGGTTCTGCTATTGGTTATTGACCGGAGATGAGTCTCGGTCATGTTTACATAGTTCTCCAACCCGTAGTGTCCGCACGCTTAACGTTCGATGATGATATGTATTGTGAGTTATATGATTTGATGTACCGAAGGTTGTTCGGAGTCCCGGATGTGATCACGGACATGACGAGGAGTCTCTAAATGGTCGAGACATAAAGATTGATATATTGAAAGGTTATGTTTGGACACCGGAAAGGTTTCAGATAGGTTCAGGCATTTTCCGGAGTACCGGGGGTTTACCGGAACGCCCCGGGGGGTTAATGGGCCTTCATGGGCTTTAGTGGAAGAGGGGAGGAGGCGTCCAAGTGGAGGGGCGCACCCCCCAAGCCCAATCCGAATTGGGAGGGGGCCGGCCCCCCTTTCCTTCTCTCCCTCTTCCCTTTCCTTCCCCTCCTAGTTGGACTAGGAAAGGGGGGAACCTACTCCTAGTAGGAGTAGGATTACCCCCTCGGGGCGCACCTCATGAGGCCGGCCACCCCCCTCCTCCACTCCTTTATATACGGGGGAGGGGGCACCCCATAGACACACAAGTTGATTTCTTAGCCGTGTGCGGTGCCCCCTCCACAGATTTCCACCTCGGTCATATTGTCGTAGTGCTTAGGCGAAGCCCTGCGTCGGTAACTTCATCATCACCGTCAACACGCCGTTGTGCTGACGAAACTCTCCCTCGGCCTCAGCTGGATCTAGAGTTCGAGGGACGTCACCGAGCTGAACGTGTGCAGATCGCGGAGGTGTCGTGCGTTCGGTACTTAATCGGTTGGATCGTGAAGACATTCGACTACATCAACCACGTTACTCAATGCTTCCGCTTTCGGTCTACAAGGGTACGTAGACACACTCTCCCCACTCGTTGTTATGCATCTCCTAGATAGATCTTGCGTGATCGTAGGAAAAAAATTGAAATACTGCGTTCCCCAACACTATTCATGTTCGTCCTTGGAGCCTAATTTCTGCAGCAACTCGGTGGGGGTTTCGGTGCAGATCTGAGCCCTCTGCGGTTCTCATATTGTGATGCTGCATCTCATGGTCGAAGGGCGACCTCTCGGAGTTCCAACGATGGAGACCGGCTCCTTTATTTCCTCCCAGCCGTCGAGCCAAAAGGGAGGCAGCTTAGTTGGTGCTTCGACCTAGTATTTCCATTGTCTACCTCCGGTCCTTCATTAGCGGTATTGTAGCCATTCCTCCGCCCCAAGTGGTCTCGTCCCCGGTGGCGGTGGGATCGGGCCAGGAACGAAGCCGACAACACGGACTCGATTGCTTTTCACTTTTGTCTTCTGGGGTCCTATCTGCAAAGTGTTTGGACTAGTTGTAATTTTCTGTTTGTTGGGTCCTTATGTAAAATGTTGCATGGTTATCTAATATAAGTCTGGGTCCTTCGGGACACTTCTTCTGTTAAAAAAAAGTCTCACATCTCTGCTGGGCCGGTCTAGCCAGACCCCATGTGTGTTTGCTTGGCAGTTCGTCGGAACCAGCGACACATAGGAAGGCCTGCTTATTTGGAGCCCCGCAAGGGTCATTTTGAGGGGGCTGAGAGCACGTCAAGCAGGTCGTCCAACTACCGCCATGTGTCACATATTGGGCGCTTCCTCGGGTTTTTGTGTTTTTTCTGTATGCGTTATCAGGTTTTAGATTATTATTTTTCAAGGTTTTTGTCCTCTCGGTTTTTGTCTGGTTTTTTCTATGTTTTGAAGAAATAAAATATCAAAAACAAATCACAATTTTTTTTGTGTTTCCACGAGAAGCACAACTATGCCTCTCAAAAACGAAAAAACTTGTTTTTTTGTTCCACAAGAAGCACAAATTTGCTTCACATGGAAGCACAGATTTTGCTTCCGCGAGAAGCACATGGTGCCTATCAAAGCACAGCGGTGCCTATCGAAAAGGGGCGTGCATTCCTTTTTCGTGTGGAGGCACGAATTTGTTTTCGTAAGAAGCGTGACGGTGCTTCTCAGAAAAGGAATAAAACACACTTTTTATTTCCATGAGAATCACAAATTTTCTTATCGTGGAGGCACCACCGTCACCACCCGCACCACGCGGAGATGAGGGGCTTGGCCGCGCCGAGTCCCTCGAACCAAGCTTCATGCCGGCCTCGCGGCCATAGGGTCGCCAAGGTCGCCACACAAGGTCCGTCGATCTGCAACAGCCGAAGATCCCACCGCGTGGGGATGAAAGGCCCGCGCCGCCATCCGCCGCGCGAGGAAATGAAAGCCCGTCACCGCCGTCGGTCACGCAGGCTTAGCCCGGTGACTTCCTCCGACGGCGGAGGCTGAGATCTGGATCACCCGAGCGGCCCCCAGGAGCGACGCGAGCGACTGCTTTTGAATGTTTTTTCACCGATTCAGTGATCAATAGAGTAGATTTAGTTGGACAACAGCATAAGAGCAAAATTAAGTATGAATGTGCATCACTCGATGCGAAAGAGGCCAAGGGTCATTCCCTCTTTTTTCCTCTTAAAACAACAAAAATTATATAGGTAGTATTTTACCAGAAATTCAAAAAAATCCACAAGAATATATTCTAGGGTGCGTCTAACTCTCATCTTGATGAGAATTAACTAAATGAACCAGCTAACATCAACATATGATCTTGACGAGAATTGGCTGTTTGGTTCGGGGTACTGCAGCAGCTTGGTTCCGTGTAGGAGTGATCATTTTTTTTAATTTTCGCTCCATTCTTTTTTTTCCTTTCATTTTTTCTGAAAATACAAAATAATAATTCCAAGAAGTGATTATTTTTCAAAATATTGGGAACATCTGTTCAAAATGTGAACATTTATTAAAAAAACTCAAATATTTTTTGGAAACACGAACAATTCTCAAAAATGTGATTTTTTAAATCTGAATATTGTTTAAAAACATGAACTTTCTTTAAAAGACAGACATATTTAAAATTAGGAAAAACATTTGAACTTTAGAAAACCTTCTAAAAATTCTGAACATTTTTTAATTCCAAATTTTTACTACTGATTAGAAAAAGTTGAACTTGTAAATATTTTTCAAATTAAAAATATCATTTTGCAAATACTGACATTTTTTTGAAATTTACAAACATCAATGGAAATATTAATTGTTTTTAATAAAAACGAATAATGAAGAAAACCAAAAAAGGTGAAAGAAACAACGTGAAAAAACAGACCAAAACCTTCCAGAAGGTTCCTGAAATCTAGAAAGACTAAAATGTGCACGGCGAATTGGCCTTGGCGCATCTGTGGGCACGCCTATGCGTCTGGCCTATTATTTGACGCAATGAGCGGCAAGTAGGACTTGCCGATATGTAATCTATTGGTTTGTTGGTAAAAGGTAAAGCAAGATCGTAGATCCATTTGTTTTGGTCGTCAACTCAGGCAACGGAACTATCTGACAAGTGTGTGCATATTATGGCCGCCTAGTTCGATCGACCCAAGAAGGTTATGGTAATCCAATCGTGAAAAAAAGCATCTCTAGAGCTATAACTCGCATGACCCAAGAAGGCTGTGGTAATCCAATACTAATTACATGTTTCGCCAGTGCCATAAGGCGAACCATATTTCACGCATTTTGCCTCAAAAATAGAGGGTCTTTTAAGACAAACAAGGAGAGCGAGCGATGTAAATGGGCTAGCCCACTTGTACAGAGGCAATGTACTACACGACCAAGTTACGAACCTTCTAGAAGGTTTCTAGCCATTTTAGAAACCTTTTCCTTGCATGTTTTCTCATTCTTTTTTTGTTTTTTCTTTACAATTTATTTTTGGTATATCTTTATTTTGTTATCTATCTCAAAAGATTTAAATTTTGTTCACTATTTTTCTAAAGAAGATCAAAATTATGAAAGACATTTGCAAATTTGAAAAAATGTTTGAGATTAATTGCAAAAAAGTTCAAATTTGCAAAAAAAAATTGTGTTTCCTAAAAATGTTCAACAGTTCCAAAACCAATTGTGATTTGAAAATGATAAATAATTTTGCATGATGTTCTTATTTTCAAAAATTGTGCACAAATTTGTAAAGCATATTTGCAGTTTTTGGAAATCCCATTTTCCCAAACAATAATGTTAGAGATTTCACAAAATCTTTCCAAATTGAATAACATTTTTATTTTAAAAAATTGAAATTATTTCTTATTCCTTTTTAAAGATGGAAAAATCAAGCTGTTCAAAAACTAAAAAATACACATTTGGAAAAAATATTTTTAAAATATGTTTTCAGTGATTTGTAAACTGAAAGAAAATAAAAACTCTAGAATAATATCGGCCGGTACAGTTGTCAACTCCTTACATGACGCCGAACAAGCCCATGACCGAGGGCGTACTTATTTAGAAAAATCCTATGTGCCGCTTGCTACGATAAATAGTCAGGATTTCGCACAGGGATCCTGCTGACTTGGCAGACCCATTTTTCTATTTTCCTATTTTCCTATTTTATTTTCTTTTTCTTCACTATTTTTATTTAACATTTTTGTGCAGAAACAAAATTGCAAAAAAGCTTCTATGTTTTTCTAAAATAATTAGAAATTTAAGAATTGTCCATGTTTATAACTTCTTTTAAGAAATTCAGGAAACGTTCAAATACTCCAAAATAAATATATTTTCAAAAAATGTTTTCCCCTTTAAAAAATTATTCGTTTTCTAAAAATATTGATGATTTTACAAAATGGTCACATTTTCAAAATTTGTCGTGTTTTTCCAGGAATTGTTCACACTTCTCAAAAAATGTTTTGGAATTTTAGAGGATGATTGGTTTGTGACCAACATTTGGCAAAATTAAAAGTTGCCAACATTTGGCAACCTTTTATGAGATTGGCAAGCAACCTTTTATGAGATTGGCAAGCAACCAATCTCTAGCCAAAATTTCGCAGTTGCCAACTTTTGGCATCAAACCAATTATGCCATTAAAAACTAGTTCACATTTACAAATAAATTGTTTCGAATTTCGAAAAAAAGGGTCTGTCGCTGCAATTATTCTTAAAGTTTCACGTTGCACATTGATCACTAACTGTTATCAGCTCGGCTTACTATGATTATCTGTTTAGCAACATGAAGTTTTGAGTTCAATGCCCATAGGACAACTCTTTTAGTTATTTTTACTGTTGCCCTAAGGTCTCACACCTTTCCCCTCATCCCCCTCTCCTTCTCCTTCTCCTCCTCTTGAGACTCGCAGCTCGGGCCCCTCTCCTATCCGGCAACGCCACCGGCCGGAGATGGAAAGGGAGAAGAGCTCGGGTTACTCCCGTATAGAACAGATGTATGGTTGTCTTTAGGACAGGCGTTATGCCGATGGGAGACATGCAGCTGGTGCACGCGAGCTGTGTCCAGTGGCCTGCGACGGTGATGCTCATGTTTGCGGTGCTCCGGTGGCCGAAGCCGGAGGCGGAAGGAGTTCTTGTCGGCGTTCCTCCCCTAAATAAGCTCGCAGGAGTCTCAAATCTGGTGCTTGATTTCATTCCTTCCTGCTTCTCTTTGAGCTACCATGGAGGTGGATATAAAGAAGAGGGAGGGAGGGGATCAAGCTACCGAACTATCCATGTTCGTCCTTGGAGCCTAATTTCTGCAGCAACTCGGAGGGGGTTTCGGTGCAGATCTGAGCCCTCTGCGATTCTCATATTATGCTGCTGCATCTCATGGTCGAAGGGCGGCTTCTCGGAGTTCCGACAATGGAGACCGGCTCCTTTATTTCCCCCCAGCCGTCGAGCCAAAATGGAGGCAGCTTAGTTGGTGCTTCGACCTAGTATTTCCACTGTCTACCTCCTGTCCTTCATTGGTGGTGTTGTAGCCATTCCTCCGCCCCGAGTGGTCTCGTCCCCGGTGCCAGTGGGATCGGGCCAGGAATGAAGCCGACAACAAGGACTCGATTGCTTTTCAGTTTTGTCTTCTGGGGTCCTATCTGCAAAGTGTTTGGACTAGGTTGTAATTTTCTCTTTGTTGGGTCCCTATGTAAAATGTTGCATGGTTGTATAATATAAGTCCAGGTCCTTCGGGACCCATCTTCTATTAAAAAAAAGTCACTCTACTGGGCCGGCCTTGCCAGACCCCATGTGTGTTTGCTTGCAGTTCGTCGCAATGAGCGGTATATAGGAAGGTCCGCTTACTTGGAGCCCCACAAGGGTCATTTGTTTTGGGAGGGGGGGGGGGGGGGGGGGGGGGGGGGGGGCTGAGAGCACGTCAAGCAGGTCATCCAACTATCGCCACGTGTCACATATTGGGCGCTTCCTCGGATTCTCGGATTTTTGTGTTTTTCTGTATGAGTTATCAGGTTTTAGATTATTATTTTTCAATTTTTTTGCCTTCTCTGGTTTTTGGTCGGTGTTTCCTATGTTTTGGAGAAATAAAAAATAAAAAATAAATCACATTTTTTTTGTGTTTCCACGATAAGCACAGCTATGCCTCTCAAAAAGGGAAAAACCTGTTTTTTTATTCCACGAGAAGCATAAATTTGCTTCTCACAGAAGCACTGATTTTGCTTCCACGAGAAGCACATGGTGCCTATCGAAGCACAACAGTGCCTATCAAAAAGGGGGTAATGCATTCCTTTTTCGCGTGGAGGCACAAATTTGCTTTCGTAAGAAGCATAATAGTGCTTTTCAAAAAAGGAATAAAACACATTTTTTATTTCCATGAGAATCACAAATTTGCTTATCATGGAGGCACAGATTTGCTTCTGCGAGAAGCATAGTTGTGGCTCTCGGAAAGAAAAAATTATGTGTTTCTTTCTTCCACAAAATGAACAAATTTGTTTCTCTTGGAGGCACATATTTGCTTCCGTGTGAAGCACAGTTGTGCCTCTCAAAAGGGAAAACATGTTGTTTTTATTCTGTGAGAGGAGCAAATTTGCTTCTCGTGGAGACAGAGATTTGCTTCCGCAAGAATCGTAGTTATACCTTCCAGAAAGGGGAAAAGTAAAGAAAAACCCGTGTTTTCGGCTCCGGTATTTTACTTCCAAGTCTTTTGAGAAAAAAAATTAAACTTATTATTTATGGAATCTAGTTCAAAGATCTCGACGCGAGAAATCCAACCATGAAAACGGTTGAACACACCGTTTAAGAAATAAAACACTTTGAATAAATGAATCTATGAAAAAGACAAAACTATCGGTTGCGACAAGTGGGGCACATACAATGCGCCACTTGTTTGTGCTTGAGAAGGTGCGAGTGAACATTGCAAAGGATACTGCTTGTGGTTTCATTTTCTAAGGACAAAACAAGAAGTGGCACTCGCCTACCTGCCGCGGGTGGAGTGGGTCAGGCCATTTACGTCTAGTGTTTCATTTTCTTTTTGCTCGGGTTCCCTATTTGGTTTCAGTGTTGGTTTCTTGGGTTGTGTGTAGCATATTTCTGGCTTTCCTTTTCCTTTTTTTCTTGTTCCTATTCTATTTTATCCTTATGTTGTTCTTCCCGTTTTTTCATTTTCATTTTTCTGTTTTTAAAGGATAAAACTTCTTTAAATAGTTCATCGACTATTTAAATTGTACATCATATATTTTTTATTATATACTTCAAAAATTCTATTGTGTCCTAAAAACATTCATCATGGAATTTTAAAAATGTTCACCATTTATTTAAAAATAATCTTTGTTTATCTTTTTAATGTCCCATGTAATTTAAATGTTCTCATTTGGTATTTTAAAAATGTTTAGTGTATGTTTTCAAAATGTTCATCGTGTATAAAAAATGGGCATTGTTTATTTGAACTAGTAGTTGGGGCGCCACCTGGTGGCGCCGCCTTAGAGGAAGCTGGGCGGTGCCAGGTGGAAGGCGCCCCTTCCACTTTATTTTCTATACTATGCAATGTTATTACATAATAGACATATTAAGCAGCAGGGAGTCAGGAGAAATCAGATTTGGGATCACCAGGAACAAAATTTAAAGTTAATTACAAAATTGATGAAACAAGTGACGCGTGCATCTTGGCTCATCTCCAAAAAAAGAAGGAACAAAATAGTGACCGTGGATGCAGTGACTGATCTTCACCTCGAGCTCAATGCATCCACTGTCCCAGATCCCGGGCTAGTCTCCGTCGTCGTCGCCGCAGCCCGCAGGTAACCATTGTATCTTTTTGAGCCTCACCTCATAATTTCAATGCAAAATGCAGCCACCATCTTGGAATTCCTTAAGAATCCCTGCCCAAGTACACCATATACATCCACTCTAGTATGGTTAATGTAATAAAGGAAGTTTGGTACCTTTTCTTGGATGTCATCCTTGGATTCAAATCCAATTGAGCAGCTCTGTTGAGGGCATTGTTGGCGCTTCCACCTCCTTGAACCTTCAGAGCAAGGCTCCAGATTTTGTATTTCGAACCTAGGGCAGAGCATATGGTATGAGATTGAACAAATCAAGAATGAAGGAAACAAACCATGCCATAATTTTCTTTTAGACACTCCCTAAGTTGAGATTGTGAATAATGAGAGAAAAAACTATCGAATATGTCGCCTTTCATTTTCAGCCGTTTCCCTTCAAATGTGAATGCATCAATACACAGATATGTTTTCTATTAGCACCCAATCCGAAACAAAGCTAACTATAATAAATTAGAGAACACAATTCAATAGTTTTCAGTGATGTTACCAAAGAATTATAAAATGTTATTTGAAAGTGTACATCATACCTTTACTACATTGGTATTCATAATTATTTGAGTGACGAACTGATCTTTATTTACCTATTATATATATATATATTCGCCAAAACCTAAAATAATATAACCTTGGCAAGAGGTATCCGTAAACCTGCACAACCTCAGGTTGTAGTTCTGCCCGATCTATCTCCTCCAACACCCATAGTTAAAACTTTGAGAGTTATATATTTATCTTAACTGATAGGAATAAACACAATAACAATGGGCAAGAGCATAATGCATTCAGTGCATCACTTTATGTTTATAGAATATACATGATGATCAAGCGAGTATCATATGTTGTAAGAACTGAAGCCTCTAACACAAGTTGAATTTGAAGATTGCACAAACTATGAGAAGCAGATGGAACTGCAAATAATTTATAAAAAAATTGAAAACATAAGTAAAATATTGAAAACTATGAGAAGGTTGTGCCTGGAGCATCTAAGCTTGCACTGTTTCCACTTCTTCTTGGACTAAAGATGTTGAGTAACTTCGTGCCTGCACGTGATGCAGTTCTTGGCGTTCGACTCGCTGTCCACATCGGCGCCATGGTCGGGGCCATCGCCAGCGGCCAGATGGCCGAGCACATTGGCCGGAAAGGGGTGAGAAAATGTTGACCCTTCCCTCCCTCTGAATGAAAATTTGGAGTTGACCTTATATTAGTCTTGAATCTCATGAGTTATTTAAGTAGTTGCATGTGGCATTTGATATGATAATCAGAGAAGAGAAATTGGTGTTGCAGAAGATGTGTAGGTGAAGAATTTTTCTGAAAAAAGTTCAGTATTTTGTTCATGTCATATGCTTGCAAGTTGCAACAAATTAATTCTTGACTACACTAAAGTTTTATTCTTTTATACTCTAATAACAGAGTAATGGAAATGCCTACTGAATTTTCAGTCGTTAACGATGGTGGCGATTCAGAACATCAACAGTTGGCTCGCCATCTCCTTCACGAATGTATGGCATAATGCACCCACATGTTTTCCAAGCTTATTTTCTGCCCTTCTTCTTCTCACGGCGATACGAGCTTCATGCTTGCTAATGGATGTTTAATCCATAGGACTCATCACTTCTCTACATGGGACGGCTGCTTCAAGGATTTGGTGTTGGTGTCATATCATACATGGTTTGTAATAAAGTATCTTCACTGCATGATTATTCTGTGCCTAGGATGTTCATGACTTTATGCTTTAAGATTTTGAGTACTTCTTAGCTGGTTCAAAAATGTTCAGAAACAAGAGAGCAACTAATATGTCAATATACTGCATGCAGAATGGTCCATGTTTTTTTTTTGGAAAAGATGGTTTGTTGTTTATACCTATGCACCCCTACCAAAACTAAATTAACCTCTTGAAATTACAACATGTTTACTTTGTGCCTAGGCCTCAGTGCATGCTGATTTTTATGGCTTTATGCTTTAAGAGATTCAGTACTTCTCCATTGTACAACTTACAATACTAACTCTTACCACACGGTAAAAGTTCAAAGTAATCTGGACAATGACTACAAACAATAAAATAAAACCTGTGATGACAGAAAGAATAAACAGAAAGGACCATTGGCATCTAATCGCAGTTAACAACTAGAAGCATCGGCACTCATAAGGAAAAGACATAGGAGTACCTGTTATTTTAGCCCACACTAGATCATATGGATCAAGACCTTGGTAGTCATGAAAGCTGACAGGAAGTGCAAGTAGCTCATCGTATCCCTTCTTATCCAGGTTAGATGTTCCAAATTTCAGGTTAAGGCACTTCATTTCCTCAGATGAAATGGAAAATTTCATCCTTTCATTAGCTAGGGTAAGGTCTTCATACTTCACATGCAGTTCGTTTAGCTTTAGATATCAACTACACGACATTTCACATGGCTCTCTTTATAGTGCAGACATTACATGGAAAACAGACTGGTACTTTAAAGTTAGTACAAAGTTGAGTCATCTATTTTAGAACGGAGGGAGTACATCACAAGCCTTTTAGTAAGGAAATTGCAGAAAAGATTATCAGATTCAACTGAGGATAATCCAGTCAGCCACAGCAATATTTCATGAATAAGAAAAATAAGAACCAGGGATATAGAAAGCATACATAATTCTTGGTTAGTTCCATGTAGGCCGTGATGGAACCCTTATAGCAATCACCATCTTGGGGCCAGAAAACCTGCATTCACCATCAAAATTCAGGCCCCAGTTTTGCTGCATTCCTTATAGTGATGAAACAAACACATGCTCAGAACAGACATCGTCAAGAACTTACCTTGCACACTAAACCGACAAACGCCTACGGATCGGCACCCTGAATTTCCAACTTACGACAAAGCCAGCGTCAAAATTACACAGAGAACAAGTATTCTAGTTGGCCGTTCCTTGTTGCTGAAGCCGTGAGGAGAGTTTCATTGCGAAGCAAGCACAAATCCAACTTACTCTACCCATCTTTTCTCAGATGGAGAGGCCACCTCCAGCTGGCTACTGCGGCGCCATCACCTCCGGGGCGCCGAAGTGCTCTCCTTCTACACTCCCCCGCTGCGCCTCGGCTGTCGTCGCCCCAGCAACTCCTCCCCGTCTCTATCCACGCCCAATGCAAGCAGGGCAGACCCTAGGCTGAGCAGCTCGTGCTTGAGCGGGCGCTTCCGCCACGAGCCCCTGCCCAGCGCCTCCTCCTCCTCCTTCTCCAGCTGCCGTGGCGTCGTCAAGGATGGCCATGGCTCGTCGAGCCACGACTTCTTGCGGTGACGGTGGTAGTATTAGTAGGAGATCACGGGAGGCCTGCCGTCAGCAGCACCGGAGGCGGAGATGCGGGGCTTCTTGGGGGGCGCGGGTGCTGCCGCTTCCATGGGGTCCGCCTCCCCTCCGCGCGTAGCCTCCCGAAGGATGAGCAGTAAGACCGAGACCCACGGTGAAGGTCCTCGCCGCTGCCACAGACGCGGCCGAGGCCGGAGTCGGCGACGGCGCCCGCATCTATCCAGAGATTCTTGGGCACCTCAGCAGGGTCACCTCACCGGCGGCAGGGGCGGTGGCCATGGCGGCGTGACGCGAGGCAGAGGCGCGTCGCCGGCGCGGGCAGGCTAGCCCTAGTGCGATGGATTTGGCGGAGGAATAGGCGGCGTGGGTTCTCCAACGAGGCACGTTAATGAGCAGAGGATCAGCGCATTTTCACCCATTTTTTCTCTTCCTATCGTCACAGTAAAAAAATCCATGTGGAGACAATGAGGGAGCTCCCCTTGTGCGATGGGCGCACAAATCTTGCTGATGTACTTTTGAACATGCATATGCAGCCCAAATGAGCAGCATATGTAAAAAAAAAGGTACTCCACTTAACAGAAATACATCATTAAAATGTTCAGGCATATAGCATAGCATAGCAAACAGAGCAAACCAGAAGGTCTATAAAGTGTTACAAGGTGGATGCCAGAGCACAACCATCAATTCAAAATAAAAGCTAACATATCTTTGCGGACTTTAACCACAATACGTGTCACTCTTCTTAATACTCCCAAAGCAAAACTATCACTAAGTCACCTGATACCATCTCTTCTTGTTTGTGCCATCCCACCACAATTCATAATGGCCTCAGGTGGCAATTGTGGCATATCTGCAGATAATACAGAACAATTCTAGAAACCGAGAACATATATATAAACCTATGAGAGATCACCAAGAAAATTAAACACCGAAACTTTACAGTGGTATTGACAGAACAAGGCATCACATATTATTTACTCCATTCTCCTAAGAATAATACAAAAGGGACTTCAAACTATGTAACTCCATGAATAACCTATGCTTGAAGCCACATGAACATATTGCCGTCGGTTGCCGGTCTTCCGCATCTACGCACTGGCAAAATAAAGAACAACTTGCTCAAAAGTGTTAAACTGAAATGTAAGCAGATATATAATGTGGGGATTCCCCCAGCCCTGGCCTTGCCAAAATAAATTAAAATGTGGGTGCTTAAATTTTTTGGAATGTATGTCAAGGGAATGTGTACTATAAAAAGAAGGGGGTATTTTCTTTTAGTCATTTGAACAAACAAGCAAGAAGCACCTTCTGTGTCACATAATTGCAGCCATCAGAACAAAAAATTGTTACTGTGGATCAAAGATCCATGATAAAATACGTGCACACATCCTATTTGATGCATTAACACAATCCTCCGAAGGGCATATACACCATGCATGCATAGAAGAGAAGCTAAACAAGGAGGAAAATCGAATGAAAATCACAACCAAGAAGGATGGCAAAATCCAGATGTACTGATCATCCTCAACCCATCCAAGGCAAGGCCATAGTCGAATCCCATGGTGGTGGATATAGCTGGCCAAACGGGCCGGGACAAACAGGCCAGCAAGCGAGCACGCCGGCACGGCCCGCCATGGGCCAGGCACGACCCGTTTAATTCTTTTATATAATTTTCAGAATTTTTTTACATATGTATACCTAAAATATAGCCCAATAGGCCTAAAAACCAGCCCAACAGGCTGAAAATATACAACCCAGCGTGCTAAACGGGCCATCGGGCCGGCCCATTTACTAATCAGGCCGTGCCTGGGCCAAGGAGCAGCGCCCGTGGGCCGGCACGGCATGGCCCGGCTATTAAACGTGCCACGGCGGGCCGTGCCAGGCCAGGCACGATTAGCACAGGCCGTGCCGGGCCGTGCCGGGCCGGCCTGTTTGGCCAGGTCTGGTGGTGGAGTATCCTAGGCGGCGGAGCAGGGAAAGGAATAACACACCAGCACAATCGGCGAAGACGAAGACACCACTGACTGCTCGTCCTTCTCTTCGGCGCCACACTCTGAGGCACGACAAGTGTTTTCATCATTCCAGTTCCCATTGAACTGATGCTTGATTCTGGTGAAAACCTATACGAAAGAACACATATTTATGTATATTTCATCAAGTATATGCCAGAAATATCAACAAGCGAAACCTGTGTGGTTTGACCTAAAGTTCCGTCATCCCATCAATTGTGGTTGTTTATGGAGTGCTTCTCATCCTTGCTCTAGAAACATATTTGTATATGTGAATTTGCTAGTCTCAATCATATGTGTAAAGAAAAGGGTAAACATGAACTGGCTATATGTGTTTATTCCAGCATACCGTCCCATGACACGCTTTGCATACAGACCTTTCCTTATGAGCTGAAGTAAAATGAGCTAGTATCCAGTATTTAGCAAGATATTAAATCCAACATTTTGTCATGTTAGAACAACCAAGCTGTGGCAGTAAGAAAACTTCCCCTAAAAATAAAGGGGCAAACAAAAACTAATATACATCCAAGAAACTAAGGAGGGATAGGAAAAGTAATTGTAGCAATGAAGGCCATCCCCCATCATGTATTATCTACCATCAATTATTGCCCAAGAACACATCTAAATTCAACACGAACAAATGTACAATTTTTTTGTTTTCAAATTCACAGTTTAACTACTAATATACTTGATGAGGTTTGCAAGATCATCCATTAATTTGTTGGGTGCAAGTTCCCCGAGCTAGTAAGAAATAGAGATTCACAAGTAAAGAGCAGAAGGATCACCTCTCGCCCTCTCTTTCGTTGTTGAAGAGTGTAATGTTCCCACCCAAAGATAGGTAAAGCTAAAGCTACTTAATGGCATCCCTAGCTTCATCGAAAAGTATTTATATTTCCACTTAGACCGTGGCATATGAAAATGAAAACATCTATAAATCAAGTGCAATTTACCATTGCCAGAATAGCTGCTGGCATCCATCCAGCACCAGTGCCCTTTGCTTCGTACGGAAACATTAACATTAATGAGAACAGAATTACCAGATAAAAAAGCGATACACTCTGGCTACTGTGAGAAACTGAGAATACATGCTTCTGTGAAATACAACCTTTGTCAAGAGGTAAGTAGCCCGGGAAGCATTTGCTGAGATAATTGGAGCAGTAACACGCAAACGGTCTCCACCAACACTTGGATGTTCAGAGCGTTTACCAACTTAGTAGACCGATCAAATATTTCGGGCACATTTTTCAGTAACATACCACCAAATGCTTCCAGCTGTCAAAGTCAACCCAGTATACATAGTGTCACACCGATCACACGACCAATGGGATACTTAAAATAGAAGCAGCAGAAGATAATTCAGCCATGTATTCTAACTGTGTTTCCGCTTTACAAATAACCCGCACATTATTAAATTATTCAGCTGTCTATGAGGCTCTTACCATGTCCTATCATCAAACCAGTTCCAGAACTCGTAGATTCCATTCTTGACAGAAACTGCACAAGTAGGGGTAATTCAGAACCAATACAGTACATAACTGCATCAAGCCAGCTTTTTAAGTTCCTACTGTAAGCACTTGTGTGCTACATACTTCCACTAATCATCCATAGTAAGCGTGAACTACCAATCACCCTCGTCACTGACCTTGGTGCAGAACCACACGGGGGCTGAATCCTCTCCCGATGTTGCGACCGTGTGGAAGGAGGGAGACAACCTCCGTCGCTCCACGCCCTTGAAGACAGGCAGATCGGAAAACTTTGCGTTGCGATCGCCATCACCCATGGCTCGCCGTCGAGTGGAACGCTCGCCATCCTTCTGCCTACCCCTCTGCCTCGAGGTGGATTTCGGCAGCCCCTCCATCCCTAGCGGATGAGAGAGAGTAGAGATGAGAGCTGCATGCCCGATGGTGACACGTTTACATATTAAATTCAGAAAACCATGATACTTTAGTACAACAAGTAGATGCTAAAAAATCTACCGTTAAATAAAGTGGCTGGTGCTATAATTCTTTGCTATGGTCCTACAAAAACTATTAAGCTGGTCCAGAAATTATTAGTATGACTAACATACGGCAAATTCAAAGTCCAAGCTGTCAATCTTTTCAAGAAAACAATATGTGTTTGCTTCTTTAATAAAAGAAAAGAATCAGGAACTCTCACAAAATATTCTGCAAACAATTATAACTCAAGAAACAGAGAAACATGGCCTGAAGCAGATCAACAACATAAAACTTGACAACCCGTATCACTCCTAGGACTAAATTAGGAGACCAAAAAACCCTTGCAGAATTTACATGCCAACAGAGAACAAATTGATGACCAAACAAGACTTAGTTCTGGAGTACTAATAAGAAAGATAGATAAATGGATGATGGTTAAGCGTCATAGATAACTTAGTAGATAAATGGATGATGGATAACTCGTCAGGCCTATGGAGCTATCATAGCATGGATAACTCGTCAGGCATAACATAGCTGCAACCAACACAAGAGAGGTGTTCTACATAGATAGATACATAGGTAGACAGAGATATGAATCAAATAGGGGATCCCATGCACTTACCTAGAATTTGTCTTCAGAAGGTTTGTGCGTGGCTGCTGAAGGTTGCGGCTGATGGGGCTATCCACGGCTGCGACTACGGGGCAGGCGGATGGGGTAGGGGGCAGCAGACGGATGGAGCTCGGGGCGGTGGACGGCCGGAGCTCGCTGTCGGGGCCGGCGGATGGATGTCCAGCTGCTACTTGCGGCTCGGCGACTCAGATCTTCGGCTTGGCATCGCCGGAACCAACGATCAGAAGCTGCGCCAGTCCCTTACTGCGCGGTCCCCAGAGACCTCGCCGGCGCACCCGACACCGCGGTGGCTGCCCGTGCCCGAGCCTCCATGCCGGCGTCATCGTGGCACGGACGGGAGGCCCTGCCCCGCGAGACGGAGGGATCTGACGCTGCCACCGCTCGGGGACTCCCTCCCGTGTGCTCCCGAGATCCAAATCGAGAAAATCAGGGGATATGAGGCTGGAGGAGGTGGAGCTCGGGACGGGAGATGAAGAGGGCACGGGCACAGGCGGCGGCACGCAGTGTATTTGCGGAGAAAGAGGCGGCGGCGGAGCAGCAGGGAAGAGGCGGGGGTTGGAGGAGAGGAAAGAAAAGAGAGACAGAGGGATCACGTGTGTTGGAAACCTTCGTGGGGAAGGAAACGAGAGATATTTTCCTCTCCAGGCTCGATCCCGATTGGCCCCCCAAATAGTGCGAGTGATGAGGTGTCCGTCTCCAGCGATCGCCATTTGCGCCACCGTTAAAGGGTTGTATTAAATTCAGCATATTTGTAAAAGATTGTTCATAGTATGTTTTAAAAACCTCCATTTTTGTAAAAAATCATGTAGAAAAAATGTACACTTTATATTTTACAAATGTTGATTTTGTTTTACGAAAATGTTCATGTATATACAAAAAATGTACATTGTACATTTTTTCATCGTATTTTCAAAGTTACTGTCAGCTAATATCATGCTCAAAGAAATCAGATAGCATATGATTGGAGTAAACTAATACTGCAACTGCAACCCGAGCGTGTACGTGGAAATTAAAAAAAATGTATTGGTGGTTGTATCCTGGCTAACAGGCCTCTCATCATGACCGCTCGGGTCCTAGTAAGGCCGAGGACCCCTTGTCGGTTCTATTTGGGCCCATGACGTATAACATGAAGGTTTCATAAGACTGGACGTGCATAATAAGAGTTGGGATCATAGAGCACTCTACCTCTTCGTACGTAGTCGACTAGGATCCATGTACCATGGGACCCTTCAGTATGTTATATAAACCGAGGGGCCTGAATTGTAGATGAAAAATTTACTATTTCAGTAGTTTATACTCTCGATACATTCCAACATAATAAAACACGAGCATGACATAGAGTATCATCTCCCCTGTAGAGCCCGAACCTGGGTAAAAACTCTTGTCTATGTTACCATCTCGCCAAGTAGCTTAGATAGGATACCCTACCGAGGGATCCGTGAATTCAGCATTGATAAATGATGCACTGATTGGCGGCAGCAGATGCGCTGGGTCTCGTCTATTTTAGGTGTGCTGGGGGTCACGCCATGCTCCACATCGCAATAAGCGATGATGTATACCTCCTCCCAGGGACCTTCTACGTCTATTTTAGATGTGCTAGGGGTCACGCCATGCTCCACGTCGCAATAAGCGATGATGTATAGCTCCTCCCAGGGACCTCCTACATACCGCTTATTCGGCAAAGAGCCGGTCGTTCGCACAGGTGCAACCAACCTGAGCTGGCCCATTTATGGTAGCGCGCGGTGGGAAATGAACAAAAACTAGAGCCCTATATGGGAATGGAAAGCGCGACCAGCAGGAAAGTCACCCGCGTTGATAGCCACTTCGACAGGCTGACTCCAGTGCTACATTCGTAGCGCGATGCACAAAGAAACTAATAGCAGTAGCAAAACTTAGACACCAATTCATAAAAAAGTTAAAAGTGCATGAGTGGGATCGAACACAAGACCTCACGGGAGTGAACAACATTACTAACAACTGTATTACGTAAGATTTGTTGCCTATCATGGCAGCGCAATTTATATGAACTATAAAAGCCGCGAAAGATTTTAACTTTTTTTGAAAGTTGAATGAAATTTTGTTTTTGATTGACACGTGAATTAAAAAAAATCAAACAACTTTGTAAAAACTCAGAAAATTTGTTAAAACACGAAGAAATGGAACCTCAAACATTTTAAAAAAAACTAGGAACAAAATAGAAAACTATAATAATTTTGAAACTATGAACAATTTTTAAAAAATGAGAACAGCTTCTGGAAAACATAATTTTTTTCTAAAAACTCGGACATTTTTTGAAATTATGAACAATTTCTTCAAAGCACCAACATTTTATGAAATTCCCGAAACATTTTTTGAATTTGCAAACAAATTTCAAACATGAATAGTTTTCCATTCATTCACAAATTTTGAAAACAGGAAATTAAAAAAAAAACACATTTTCAAAATTATGAACAATTTTTTAAAACATAAACATTTTATGAAATTCCCCGGACATTTTCTAAATTTGCGAACATATTTTGAAAACACGAAGATTTTTTGAATATGTGTACAAATTTTGAAAACACAAATAATTTTTGAAATTCAAGTTGTTTTTTAGAATTTGCAAACATAATTAATTTACTTTTACTTTTATTTTTGAAATTTCTGATTTTAGATTTCTTAATCTAAAATTCTGATCAACATTTGTGTTTTTGAAATAAATGAACAAATTTAAAATTCTATTTTTTTGTATTTTTGAACATTTCTTGAAACATTTTGGAATTTTTGCACACTTTTAAAAAAGAAGCAAATCAAACTTGAAATTCTATTCTTTTTTGGAATTTTGGAGCAAAATTTGAAAAAAGGAATATTTTCTGAAATTATGAATCAATTTCAAAAAAGCAAACTTTTTTACTTTTTGAATGTGTACTAACAAAAGATAAATAAACTTGAAAAATAAAAATGTAAATTAAAGAAATAAGAATGGAAAAAAAAAGAAAAAAAGAAAAGAATGAAGAAGTAACAAAAAAAGGGAAAAGTTAAAAATGGTTCAAGAACCTTATAGAAATAACTTTTTTTAGCAAACAGCCAAATTTTATTCAACGAAAACCAGAGAGAGTGGGATACAAGTTTAGTCATGAGGTTGGTCAAACCATACATGACGACCATGCTGAAGCCTACGAGAATGTTTGGCCAAAGCATGTGCTTCATAATTAGCAACACGACTTTCATAAGTAAAATTACAATTAAAAAGTAAAGACCGAGACTTAATCTTTTTGATTATTGCTCCACTGCTCCCCATCGCCTCATTATTGATGTCATTCACCGCTTGTTTGGAGTCAGAGGCTATCACCAGGTTCTGTATGTTTAGGTCAGCCGCTAAAGATAGCGCTTCCCTCCATGCTATCACCTCCAACATAGCTGGGTCATGCATTCCCTCAATGACTAGGGCTAAGTTGCCCAGATAATTTCCTGCATCATCTCTACACACAGCCACGGCTGCTCCCTGACTTGCAAAGTGGACTCCTGCATCAACATGAACCTTGCAATACCCTGGAGGTGGGGCTTTAGGTCTGGCCACCAGGTCGCCTCTGGGGACGGATGTAGCTCTTGAGTGAGGCTGCACCACTTCCTTAATCATGTTCAGTTCCTGAAGATAGCGATTGATAAAACTGCATATTGCATGCGGGCTCTGAAAGATCCCTTCATGAATAGCCTTCCGTCTCGCAGCCCATATCGTACCGAAAGCTTGACAAACCACTCATGTGGTAGAGCTTCTATGTGTGTGAACAACCATTGTTTTGCATTCGGTTCCATAATCATCGCGATCGCTTGTGCCAGCTCCTCATCTGCCATAGCCCAGGTGCACCTGGACATGGTGCAGTCAATGAATGAATGTTTCCAAGAGTTCTCAGCTCCGCAGAAACCACACGCACTCGAGTCTGCCGTGTGCCGATGCGCCCGAACGTCATTAGTAGGAAGAGATTGTTTCGATAATCGCCATAAGAACATGCTGATCTTGCCTGGGACCTGTGTCTTCCACATTCTTTTCCACGTGCTGGATTCCTTTGTGTAGGACGATGGCCGTGGCGAGCCTTCCAGCCATGCCTCCCTTCTCTGTCGGGTCGCCACCAGCATGTTATAAGCTGACAGAACTGTGAAGTTGCCACTCTTTTCGAAGTGCCAGCACCAGAAGTCCGCTGTATTCCGAGTGCATATAGGGATGCCCATGATCACATGCGCGTCCATTGGCATAAACACCTCCGATATCCTCTGTCTGTCCCATGAGGCCGTTGTGGCGTTTATAAGTTCAGAAACCAAAGAGGGTACATTGGGAGAGATACAGCCATAGGGTCTCATCATCTTGTCCCTTGGGAGCCAATTGTCATCCCATACACTTGTAGATTCACCTTCTAGAAATAACTGGTTGGACAGCTCTGGAAGTTTCCCAAAATTGGAAAAAAGTGGACCACCTTAATGGGCCGGCCCAACTCACAGCTTGATCGCCAGTAAGGGGTACCTTGCGGCCTGTGAGGGTCACTTTTGGTTAGCTGAGAGCGTACGTTGTTGGGTGCTTCCTCGAGATTTTTTTCTTTACGTGTTTTCGGGGTTTATATGTTTTTTTGTTTTTGCCCGGTTTTCCCTGGGTTTAGGACAAAAAATAAAAAAAGCATAAAAAGGGTTTTTTTGTCTTTTGCGAGAGGTATGGATTTACTTCTCGTGGAGGCACGGATTTGCTTTTGTGAGAGGCACAACTTCTCAAAAAAAGAAAAAAAAATCACATTTATTTTCTTGCTTACGAGAGAGTCACAAATGTGCTTATCGTGGAGGTACATGATTGTTTCCTCAAGAGGCACAACAGTGCCTCTCAAAAAGGAAAAAGCATTACTTTTCTTTCCTGGGAAGTACGTGTTTGCTTCCATGAGAGTAACAGTTGTGCCTCTCGAAAAGGAAAAAAGCATGTGTTTTTTTCTTTTGTGGAAGGCACAGATTTACTTTCCGTGAAGGCAAAAGTTTGCTTCTACGAGAGGTTTGCCTCTCTAAAAGAAAAAGAAAAGGTCTTTTTTTGCTTTTGCGGGAGACACAACATCGCGTCTCGGAAAGGGAAAAAAGTGGTGCAAAACTGTGCTTCCGGCTCGTGTTTATTTCCTTCCAATTTTTTTATGAAAAAAAGTTGTGGGAACCTATTAACGTGGGATCTTGTTTTGAAAATCTTGACGTGAAAAATCCAATGGTGAAGATGATTCGTAATTTGAACTCACAATTTAAAAGATACGGAGTAATATATTTTGAATAGACGAATCTACGAAAAAAAGAAAAACTCACAGACTGCAATAAATAAATCACATAAAGTGCGCCAGTTGACGTAACTTAAGAAGGTGGAAGTGACCTTTACAAAAGATATCTTAATTAATGATTTTGGGTTCTTCCTCCTTCCGGATGCTTGAGGCGTCAGGTCGTCCGCCAGTAAGAGTATATGGCCAGCCCAATCGGGAAAGCGCGTGAGCGCGACATAGAAAGAACGAAGTAATCGGTGCTGTAGGCACCGAATAAAAAATGCAGATAGCATCACCGAATAAGTTTTTCTTTGATCTCACAATTTGGGAACGGGCCGAATCTTTTTCGGATACGTAGCGCTGGCAGGCCCGACCTATGAAAGTCCACATGTTCGAAGACACTCAAAGAAAAGCCTCATTTTCATACCGCTCTACAGTGAACGAATTTTTGAACTTGCATTCGTTACTTTAAGGGCGCTGATTCTGCGTCGGCGCATCAGCCCAAATTTAGGCCGGTCGCCTAGCAGCCGCCCGATTGAAGCGACCAGATCCGTTCGATCTGCATTTCTCCTTCCTTCCGCACAGGATCCAGCCCGTGCTGCCTCCGCCTTTGCACCCGCGCCGCCACCTCGCGCTCATCCGCGGCTAACGGCCACCTTGGCGTCGCCACCGATCGTCCCTTGTTCGTCGTGCTCGTCATCTACTGTCGCCATCAACGAACACACCTCTTTGATGTAAAAATCATGGCGGCCGTCGTGGCAACATTTTTATCACTGGATGAAGCAAAACGGAGACATAGTTGTAGCAAAAAACATTATGGCCGTATGCTACCGGTTGTAGCTCACCCTGCAGGTTGCGAATACACAGCCGCCGTCGTGGCAACGATTTTAATGATGGTCGTAGCAAAACATGGTCACGGTTGTAGCAAAAAGAACATCATGGTTGTCGCCGCTAGTTGTAGTCGCCGTGCAAGTCGTGAACATTAGCATCTTCGGTTGTAGCAAATCACCTCGCCGGTTCCAGCAAATGAACACCGTGGTTCCAACATTTTTCGTTGCCGGTTCCAGCATCTAGCGAGAGCGGGTTGCAGCATCTGTGGGCGCGTGGTCCCCGCGGTCACCACCTTGTAGTAGCAAAAAATCATGCCGGTTCCAGCATCTAGCCAGAGCGGTTGCAGCATCTGCAGGTGTGGTCACCGCGGTCACCGTCCATAGTAGCAAAAAATTATGCCCGTTGTAGCACTTTGGCTCACCGATCGTAGCATATTTGGACGCCGGTTGTAGCACCGCTTGCTTGTCAGAGGCATCCCGGTGCTTGGCCTCGTCACGCGCGGCCATGGCGAAGGGAGCGGGCATGATGACAGACGCATCCATGGCGACGACGGGATCTGAAGGAGGAAGACCAGGAGCGCGGCTACCCCCGAAGGAACAAGACCAGGAGCACGGCGACCCCTGTGCGTGGATGCGGCTAAGAGAGAAGGGGATTGGAGAAAGAAGATAAGGCAGGGGCAGGGGCTCGCGAGAGGCGTACGATAGCCTCGATCGAGTGGCTCGCGCGGGACCGGCCGAAAGTTTCGGCCGGCGCACCGCGTAGAAACGTTTCCCTTATGTCGGTGGGAACGACACCTATGGGATCACAAGAATCCCTACTGTGGTTAGCGGGGCGTGGGGTCGTGAGAAGAGCGGATCAAACAGATAGCACACGGTTCATTTATCCAGATTCGGGCCGCGAGGATGCGTAAAACCCTACTCCTGCTTTGGTGGATTGTATATCTGTGTTCTTGAGCTAGCTATGGGGCGTGAGGAGCTCCAAAAAGCCCAATCCTTCCTCTGGTCGCCTCAGGCCTCCTTTTATAGAAAAAAGGGGTTGCCACAGTGGCACACAGGAGGTGGAAAGGGTACAGTGCTGCGAGGTTATCCCTCGCATCACATGACAAGGCGCATTTAATGTGTCTTGCTTAGGTGTCCTTGCTTTATCGGGGACGGGGGAGAAATCTGTCTCGTCCATCGCCGCTCCTTCTTGTGTCGACACGCGCCTTGGCCAGCGACGCCTGCGATGCCATGTAGGTAGGCAGGCAGCTGAGGTGGCGCAGTGGTGGATCTTCACGAAGATCCGCATGCCGCCACGCAGGTGCCTGCCCAGCTGGTTGGGTCGGCAGCTGCATGCATGCGGTGGTGGAGGTTTAGTCGGCGTGGACCTGATGGTGGCCCTGTGGGTGTCCTCGGCAAGGGCCTTGCCGGGGCCCCGGCAAGGGTCTTGCCGAGGCGCCTGCTGTCATCCCCGGCAAGGCGCTTGCCGGGGGCCTTGTGGTCTTCCTCGGCTGGGATCCCGCCAAGGGTTGTCGCCTCCTTAGTGCGTATCTGATCTTGAATGTCTTCACAAAGATCTGCATGCCGCCACAGGGATGTCTCCCGAATCCTTGCCCTTTGGGGGCAGTGGACTCAAGGGTGATTTGCTCCGTAGGCGCAGGACGAGTCGCCGCAGCAAGGGTCTTGTCGGGGCTGCTAGAACTGTCTCCCGACAAGGATCTTGCCGGGGGAGTCCGTTTCGTCCCCTTTGCTCTTTGTGGTCTTGGCCTTGGCGTCATTCTATTTCTCTTGAGCTTCGGTCTTACCCTGGCTCACCTCCCTTGCCTTGCTTGGTGTGGTGGTATCCGCGGCTCAGACTGCCCGTGCACAGTTATAGGGGTACAAAAAGTGTACCCCTCTTTTTGTACACCGACAGGAGCCCCCCAGGCCTGGGCCACACATAAGCGCAACGCGTTGTTGGGCTAGGCCCAAAAACGGTGCGCGGGCAGGCGGGGTGGTTTTTACCGCGGTAAGATTCTTCACGCGTTGCGCTTCCCACGATTCCCGCACGTGGCGCGGCGTGGGGAGGCGTGCGTGATGTGGGCGGCATGCGTGGGGTTGGTTCCCGCGGGCATGCGTCACATCACAGTAAAGGGGCAGTTCGCGCCTTCCCCATAAACGGAGGGAGGCGTGGAGGCGCGGCCCATTTACTGAATGGGGCTGAGGCGCGGTCTTCAAGGCGTCCACTCCCCACGATCACGGGGTGGGGAGTGGTCGTCTCACCCGTCCCCTCGGTTCTGCACGTCCGCCACGTGTCTCCCATGCGCCTGGGGTGGCAAACGGTGGAGGCGGGAAACTGGGCCGTCGCTGGTTGGGGCGGCGGGTCGGTCCTGGCTTCCTGCGCCTTCTGTATCTTGATTGGCCGAGCGGGGCAGCCGAGCCCCAACCCCGATCCTTTATAAAGAGCGGGAGGGGGGTGGTGTCCTGCATTCTTTCATCTTCTTCTTCCTTCAGCTTCTGCTCCTCCGTTCCATCCGTCATGGAGAGAGGAAATCCTGGTCCTTCAACAGTGACGGCGAGGGTCGCCGCTCGATAACGCGTCCCTCCTTCTCCTGCGCCTGCGGTGGCAGAGCCAGCCGCGAGGGGAAGGGGGAGGGGGCGAGGCCGTGGGCAAGGCCGGGGCGCTCGGGGAAGAGGAGGACGGGGTGGCGCGCCGGCCTCGCCTCTGCCAGTAGCTCCTCCTCCAATGGAGGGCCATGTTGGGGATGACCCTTGTGAGTTCTTCATCAGGCTGCGCCGGCCGCTGCGCCGTCGCCTTCGTCTCCCGACTCCATTTGCGCGGGAGATGGAGCTGGATCCTCCGGAGTCGTTGCGGCTGCACATGAGGGGCTGCGGGATCAGTGGCACACGGGTCTGCGTCGACTTCCCCGCCCCTCACGTGATGTATCTTCATCGGGGATGGAAGACGTTTGCTCATATCCACCGCTTGACGGAGGGGCTCACTCTCCATTTTAAGCTGATGGAGGGTGGCCTTCTCTCCACCAAAGTCTTCGGGCTCTTTGGGACCCGTGCAAGGTGCTGCGTGGAGAGCTCTTCTGATAGTGAAGACTCCTCCTCGGGCAGGAGTGACGAGGAGGACAGCGGCAGTGACGACGAGGGTACTAGGCGGCAGGATGACAGGTCCGACTAGGTGTCGGGTGCCGCTCCGTGCGGCACCGGCGACCCCATCATCCGTGTCGCCGGCTCCTTGAACTTCTTGGGGTCGTCTCCTTGGGCGGCTGACTTGGGAGGCTGCGGAAGAGGAAGAGGGCGGGCGGCAAGGCCGTCAAGTCGGAGTACGCGGGCACCGACGCCTTTGACGCGTGCTGACGTCCTGCCACCTCGTCTTCGAGCTCTGCTTCCGACGCCACCATCACCATCCAGCCTTTGGACGGCCACCAAGATGTTCTCTTGGTGTCTTCTGCCACCCGTAGCTCGCCCAGGCACTCCTTTTGTCCCTTTCGCCTCCTTGACCTGCCTCCTGAGGAGAGGGACAAAAAAGGGATTACGGGCACCTTATCTCTTTTTAGTTTGTAAGCCTTCGGGCCTTTGTTGAATTTAAAACTTGTAATCCCATCATTCATGTTTCTCATTCCCTATGGACTGTACCTGAGTGGAATGTTTTTTAAATGAAAAAGGGATGCTTGCCGGGTCATTTGTTTGTGGGTGGAACCCACGACAAGGAGTAAATCCTTGATATCTTCAAGATAAACATTTCCTTGCCCGGCAACAGGCCTTGCCGTCTCCCCACTTCGCTCGACCTTCCTCACGCCTTTGGCGGAGGTAGGGATGAGGCGGGTTCAGGCTCCTTGTTTCATCCTTTCGCTGCCGCGACTACGACCAAACTTGGCCCCAGGAACGAGCCTTAGGGCCTAGAGTTAGGGGAGCACGGTAGCTTAGGGGAAAACGAGGTTTCACATACCTCAGTCCATAATGGAATGCATGATAAGGGATGAAGAACTTATCTGAAGCTGCAGTCCCCGACAACCCTGGTTCGCCATGGGTGAATCTTTGCTCTTGCAGTCCCCGGTAATACTGGCTTGTCGGGGGCTAGATGCTGGTCTATTCCTCTTTTTTTTCTCCCCAAGTGGTTCGGCACGGATATCTGTGTGTCTTGTGAATCAAAGAAGACAAAAGAAAGACAAAGAGATGCACACTCGACCTCTAAGCTAGGGGTTAGTCGCTGCTAAGCACTATCAACCCTAACCAAGGACGAGACTCGACCTAGCATGCTTGCTATAACTTAGGACGCCAGCGCTTCATTTATTTATGCTCAAGGTCTGCGCCTGGCTTTGTACAAAGGGTTACATGCGTCATCCTCAAGGCTTGTACAAAAGGTGGCTTGCCGGGGGGCCCGACAAGCCGCGCCTCACGGGTAAAACTTGCGAAGATGCTCAATGTTCCAGGAGTTACTCACTGGAACGGCATTTTCGGTCTCCAGGCGGACTGCGCCGGGCCTGGTGACTCATATTACCCGATAAGGGCCTTCCCACTTTGGCGTCAACTTGTTGGAATTCTTGGCCGATTGAACGCGCCGAAGAACAAGGTCGCCTTCCTCAAAGCTTCGGGCATGAACCTTGCGGCTATGGTAGCGGCGCAAGGCTTGCTGGTAGCACGCTGCTCTCACAGCCGCCCGAAGACGATCTTCCTCAAGGAGCGTTGCGTCATCTTGCCGCAATTGCTCTTGCTCAAGCTCGTCATAAGCGAGTACTCAAGGTGACCCTTATATGAGTTCCGTGGGGAGAACTGCTTCTGCCCCGTATACCAGGGCAAAGGGTGTCTGGCCGGTGGCTCGATTTGGTGTTGTTCTGATTGACCAAAGAACCACCGGCAATTCATCAATCCAGCGCCTTCCACTCTTGTGTAGTCTGTCAAAGGTCTTTGTCCTCAGGCCTCGCAGTACTTCAGCATTTGCCCTCTCAGCTTGACCATTGCTTCGTGGGTGAGCAACGGAAGCGAAACAGACCTTGCTGCCGAGGTCTTGAATATATTGCATGAAGGTGTGGCTTGTGAACTGCGTGCCGTTGTCGGTGATAACCCTATTGGGTACACCAAAACGGCACACCAGTCCATTGAAGAACTTGACGGCTGACTGTGCTGTGACCTTCTGTAACGCCCTCTATGCGGCTATAGCTCCCACGTGTCGAGGCACGACTTAGAGACATAACCGCATTGAAAGCAATGTCGCAAGTTAGGCAATCATCACAACATTCCATGCAATATATAATAAAGGGGGAGGTACATAGTTGGCTTACACTCGCCACGTCACATCAAAGTACATAAATAACATCCATCATACAAACACTCATGGCCCGACTACGGCGCCAAAATAGAAGAAAAACCCAACATGCGACAAGGCCCTGAATCGAACCTCAACTAGGCACCACTACTGATCATCAGGAAAAGACACGTAGTAACGCTGAGAGTCTTCATCGAACTCCCACTTGAGCTCGTACTCGTCACCTGGAGCGGAATCACCTGGACCTGCATCTGGAGTTATAGTATCTGTGAGCCACAGGGACTCAGCAATCTCGCACCCTCGTGATCAAGACTATTTAAGCTTATAGGAAGGGTAAGGCAAATATATATGTGGAGCTGCAGCAAGCGACTAGCATATATGGTGGCTATCTTATTCGCAAAAGAGAGCGAGAAGAGGAGGCAAGGCACGAGCAAGAAACTAGAGAGCAACCTGCGCAAACATTACTCCAACACCGTGTCCACTTCCCGGACTCCGCCGAGAAGAGGCCATCACGGTAACACACTCAGTTGATTCATTTTAATTAATTAAGGTTCAAGTTATCTACAACCGGACATTAACAAATTCCCATCTGCCCATAACCGCGAGCACGGCTTTCGAAAGTTCAATCCCTGCAGGGGAGTCCCAACTTAGCCCATGACAAGCTCTCACGGTCAACGAAGGAATAGACCTCCTCCCAAGACGTTCCGATCAGACTCGGTATCTCGGTAATTCAAGACAACTCCGACAATGGTAAAACAAGTCCAGCAACACCACCCGCTGTGCCGACAAATCCCGATAGGAGCTGCACATATCTCGTTCTCAGGGCACACCAGATAAGCTAAGCGTACGGGAGCCAACGTAACCCAAGTTGCCGAGGGACGGTCCCGCACGATGCTCTAGGTTGGACCAACACTCAGAGGAGCACTGGCCCGGGAGGGGGGGGGGTAAAATAAGATGACCCTTGAGTCCGCGAAACCCAAGGGAAAGGCTAGGTGGCAAATGGTAAAACCAAGGTTGGGCATTGCTAGAGGAGTTTTATTCAAGGCGGACAGTCAAGGGGTTCCCATTATAACCCAACCGCGGAAGGAACGCAAAAATCCGGGAACATAACACCGATATGACGGAAACTAGGGCGGCAAGAGTGGAACAAAACACTAGGCGAGAGGCCGAGCCTTCCACCCTTTACCCAAGTATATAGGTGCATTAAGATAACATGGCAATATAATGATATCCCAACAAGTAAATAAAAGATGTTCCAACAAGGAACGGCCTCCAATCTTCACCTGCAACTAGCAACGCTATAAGAGGGGCTGAGCAAAGCGGTAACATAGCCAATCAACGGTTTGCTAGGACAATGGTGGGTTAGAGACTTGACATGGCAATTTGGGAGGCTGACAAGCAAAAGGTAGGCATCGTAGCATTGGCATAGCAAAAGAGCGAGCAAACTAGCATAGCAAAGATAGTAGTGATTTCGAGGGTATGATCATCTTGCCTACACAGTTGCCAGAGGTGACTGGATCCTCAAGAGCAAACTCAATAGGCTCCTCGTTAGCGAACTCGTCTCCCGGCTCTACCCAAGCAAGACAAACAAGCAACAAGGATGCAATCAATCACGTGCAAGACCAAGCAATATGATGAAATGATGATATGCTATGCGGGATGCGATGCGGGATGCAAAATGCAAGATATGACAGGAAATGCATGGACCTGGCCTCAACTTGGAAATCCAAGTGTGCCACTGGAAATATGAGATGAAATCGCTTGAAAACGATATAAAGAACGCCGGAATCGGAGTTACGGTTTGGAAATGGCAAGCGATTCAAAAATGACACCGGTCTGCGATTTACAGCAAGTAGGAATATAAATGTAATGAAATGAACATGTTACAGCACCCAAACATGACAACAAAATGCATGGCAGGGATGTACACAAGATGCTTAACAAAAGTCTAGCACTGAGCTACGGCCAATTCATCCATTATGAGGTTCAAACAAGCATGGCAAAAACGCAAATGCAAAACAGATTCCAGACTTAGTGAAATTAACACTTGTCTGAAATTTCAGATCACGAAGCCCTCTTCGGAGCAGCAAAACAACATGAAACATGACCTGATTAAGACAAGTAAGAACATGGCATGGAGCTACTCAACACGCTTAACAAAAGACCCAAAGTGACCTGGGGCCAAAATGGTTCACAAAATATACTAACGGGCACACGAACATAGCTAAAACACAATCAGTTTTCAGACTTAGTGAAAACTGAGACATGCTGAAATATAACTCACGAAGGCATGTAAACGAGCTCGATGCACTCACTATGGTGCAAGTCATGGCAAGGCAAGTATACATTCATTAAGAAGGCACAAAATTCTAGCTAGACATGGCAAGAACAATGGCATAGCATGCACGGATCAACTACAATAACATTGGCAAAATCGCAAACAAGTTGACGATCTGCCCAGATTCACAACGAAGCAAAAGTAGAGCTCGATTAACTCAAGCTAGGGTGCTCCATAATTGCAAACAAAGACATGCATGGATAGAGCATAACATGATTAATAAAAATCCTTTACTGATCATCCTCAAATGAGGCACGGATCACTAGGAAACAAGCTGAACATATGGCATCATGAACTAAATAATCCCAGACTTAGTGAAAACTACGAAGTCCCTGAAAACAGATTTACCGGGTGCCTCACTTTGCAAGCTTGCACAAGTCACCACACATATCCTAAAAATGCATGGGTTGCACCTCTGGAAAGAAGACAAAATCCTTAACAAAACATATGAGGACTCACAGGCATATCATGCACACAATAATCATGGCAAAAATGACAAAAGTCTAAGATGAACTAGCAGATCTGACAATTAACTCACGAAGCCCTCTTCTAACAGCATTTCGGGCATCAAAATGCACTCAAATGAAAATGATGCAATGGAATTAAATGATGTACTCGTCGAGGCAAACATTTTGATATGATATATGCATGAATCGAAGCTACGGATGCAAAGTTACGGAGCCTCGAACAGGGAAACCGAGGCGGCGGCGGCACTGTTCACCAAAGCTCTCCGGCGAGGTTGCAGGGCTCCGGCGAGGAGGAAGTCGGCGCCGGCGAGGGGCTGCCAGACGGCGGGGTCGGCGGCGGCCGGCGCAGTGGCGCGCGACGACGGCCGGGCGGGGTGGCGGCCGGAGGCGGCGATTGCGGCGGTGGCGCGGCGAGCTCCGGCTCGGGCCCGCGGGGTGGTGGCCCGCGGCGGCGCCGGCCACCGGAGGTGGAGTAGGCGGCGGCGCGGTGTGGAGGGAGGCGCGGTGCGCGCGTGGGCCGGGAAGGGCCCGTCCCGGGCCCCGCGGGCTGGTGGCGGCGGCGATGTGGGCCTGAGGCGCGGGGCGAATGAGGGGGCGCCACGTGTCAGCGGACGTCGGGGCGGACAAAGTCCGTTAGTGGGACTTGTGTCCGGCGCGCGCGAGGTGGCAGATCTAGGGTTTCGGGGGGAAGAAGAAGAAGAAAACGGAGGGGTCTATTTATAGACGTAAGTGGAGCTAGGAGAGTCCAAATGAGGTGCGGTTTTTGGCCACGTGATCGTGATCGAACGCTCTAGGACATGGAGCAGAGTTTGGTGGGTTTTGGGCCAAATTGGAGGGGTGTTGGGCTGCAACACACACGAGGCCTTTTCGGTCCCTCGGTTAACCGTTGGAGTATCAAACGAAGTCCAAATGGCACGAAACTTGACAGGCGGTCTACCGGTAGTAAACCAAGGCTGCATGACAAGTCTCGGTCCAATCCGGAAATGTTTAATCCCCACACATGAAAGAAAGCTAGAAATGACCACCCGAGGAGAACGAAGCGCCGGAATGCAAAACGGACAACGGGGAAAATGCTCGAATGCATGAGATGAACACGTATGCAAATGCAATGCACATGATGACATGATATGAGATGCATGACAAAGAAAACAACACACGGAGACAAAAACCCGAATCCGAGAAAATAAATATAACTTAACGCCGGAAACGGCAAGAGTTGGAGTACAAATTGGGAAAGTTACATCCGGGGTGTTAGAACACTCCACCACTATGAAAAGATCTCGTCCCGAGATCTAGGACTGAAAGAACTCCGGGTACTCAGAATGGAGGTGATCCTCGCGTTCCCAGGTAGCTTCACGGTCGGAATGGTGAGACCACTTGACTTTGAGAAATTTGATTGACTTGTTGCGAGTCTTGCGTTCAGTCTCTTCAAGAATAGCAACTGGGTGCTCACGATAGGAAAGATCTTCTTGGAGCTCAATGTCCTCGAAGTTGACTGTGCGGTCAGGAGTCTTGAAGCACTTTCGAAGCTGAGAGACATGGAACACGTCATGAACATTTGCAAAGTTTGAAGGAAGCTCGAGTTGATAGGCGAGGTCGCCTCTCTTGCTGACAATCTTGAAAGGTCCCACGTATCTAGGGGCAAGCTTCCCTTTGATACCGAAGCGGCGAGTACCTTTCATAGGAGAGACACGGAGGTAAACATGATCTTCGATCTCGAAAGCCAAATCACGGTGCTTACTATCATAGTAGCTCTTTTGGCGGGATTGGGCTGCTTTGAGGTTATCACGAATGACTTTGCACATTTCTTCTGCTTCTGTGATTAAGTCATTACCCAAAAGCTGACGTTCACCGGTTTCAGACCAGTTGAGAGGGGTACGACACTTCCTGCCATACATAATTTCAAATGGGGCCTTGCCCGAACTTGCTTGAAAACTATTGTTGTAGGAGAATTCAGCATAAGGAAGACAATCCTCCCATTTCATGCTGAAGGAGATCACACAAGCCCTGAGCATATCTTCAAGAATCTGGTTGACACGCTCAACTTGACCGCTTGTTTGAGGATGGAAAGCTGTGCTGAAGCGTATGTTGGTGCCCATGGCCTTCTGAAAAGAATCCCAAAACTTCAAGGTAAAGATGCGGCCACGGTCTGAAGAGATCACTTGAGGAATACCGTGTAGAGAGACAATGCGAGAGGTATAGAGTTCCGCCAATTGAGCTGCAGTGATCGACTCTTTGATAGGCAGAAAGTGAGCCACTTTGGTGAGTTTGTCGATGACAACGAATATATCATCATTGCCACGCTTGGACTTTGGAAACCCAGTCACGAAGTCCATTTCAATGTGGTCAAACTTCCATTCTGGAATGGCAAGAGGTTGGAGGAGACCTGCTGGCCTTTGGTGTTCTGCCTTCACTCTTCTGCAGACATCACATTCATTCACGAATTGAGCGATCTCGCGCTTCATTCGAGTCCACCAATAAGCTTGCTTGAGGTCCTGATACATCTTCGTGCTCCCAGGGTGGATGGAGAGGAGAGAATTGTGAGCCTCGTTCATGACCACTTTACGAAGTTCACCCTTGGGCACAACAATACGATCCTCGAAGAAGAGAGTGTCCTTGTCATCAAGGCGGTAGCACTTGTACTTGGACTGACTCTTGGCAATCCCAATCTTCACCTTTTTCACCATAGCATCAAGAAGCTGGGCTTGGTGAATCTGGTCTTCTAAGGTAGGAGAGACTTGAAGGTTGGCGAGGAAACCTTGAGGAACAACTTGCAGATTAAGTTTGCGGAAAGCTTCACAAAGCTCGGGTTGATAAGGCTTAAGAATCAGACTGTTGCAATACGCTTTCTGCTCAATGCGTCAGCAATCACATTAGCCTTGCCCGGAGTATACTCGATACTCGGATTATACTCTTGAATCATTTAGACCCATCGAGTTTGCCTGAGGTTGAGATTAGGCTGAGTGAAGATGTACTTGAGACTCTTGTGATTAGTGAAAATGTCCAGTTTTCTTCCCAATAGAAGATGTCTCCAAGTCAAAAGAGCATGCACAACTGCCGCCAACTCGAGATCATGAGTGGGGTAGTTCTTCTCATTAGGCTTCAACTGACGAGATGTATAAGCAACAACTTTCTTCTCTTGCATCAATACTGCACCGAGACCTTGGAGAGAGGCATCACAAAAGACCTCGTACGGCTTGGATTCATCAGGCGGAGTCAGAACTGGAGCAGTGATCAACTTCTCTTTCAAAGTGTTGAAAGCAATATCACACTCCAGAGACCAAACGTACTTGACGTGCTTCTGAAGAAGATTTGAGAGAGGCTTCGCGATCTTAGAAAAGTTTTCAACGAATCTTCGGCAATAGCTTGCGAGACCGAGAAAACTGCGGAGTTGTTTCACGTTCTGAGGAGGTTCCCAATTCACAATTGCAGACACCTTCTCAGGATTCACGGCAATGCCCTTGGAAGAGATGATATGACCAAGATAAAGAACCTCATCGAGCCAAAATTCACACTTGGAGAACTTGGCGTAGAACTGATGTTCCCTGAGCTTATCAAGAACCACGCAAGTGCTTGGCATGATCTTCCTTGTTCTTCGAGAAAACCAGAATGTCGTCGAGATAGACCAAAACGAAGTCATTGGTGTAGGCATTGAAGATGAAGTTCATCATGCGAGAGAACGTCGGAGGAGCGTTGGCGAGGCCAAAAGACATGACAGTGTATTCATATGAACCAAAGCTTGTTCTGAATGCTGTCTTGGGAATATCTTCTTCATGAATGCGAATCTGGTGATAACCCATACGGAGATCAAGCTTGGAGAATACTTGAGCACCTTTGAGTTGTTCGAACAGCTCATTGATGTTGGGAAGTGGGTATTTGTTCTTGATGGTCTTCTTGTTCACTTGACGGTAATCAACACAAAGTCGGTCCGTTCCATCCTTCTTCTTCACAAAAAGAACAGCACAACCCCACGGAGAAGAACTAGGCCGGATGAGACCCATTCTCTCTTGCTCATCGAGTTGCTTCTTCAGCTCCTTCAACTCTTCAGGTCCGAGCTTGTAAGGACGCTTGCACACAGGTTCCGTGCCAGGCTCAAGTTCAATAACGAATTCAACTGGCCGATGCGGAGGCATTCCTGGGAGCTCTTCTAGAAAGATGTCTTGATATTCGCAAACGACTGGAATTTGCGAGATGGTGTCCAATTCACCCTTCTCATTGAGAGAAAACAGACGAATGGTATTATCCTGAGCGGCAAAGACAATAACATCGTCAGACGAATGAGTCAATTGAATCTGTCTGGCTGCACAATCAAGCTGAGCCTTGTGCTTAGAAAGCCAATCCATCCCGAGAATAAGATCAATATCCGAGTTACCAAGAACCATTGGAGAAGCCAGAAACTTGAAATCACCCATCATGATAGAAACATCCGGAACTATTGAAGTAGCCCTCATAGACTTAGCCGGAGAAACCACTCCCATAGGTTTACCCAACATTTGTGAAACGAAGTCATGCTTGGAAACAAATGATCTTGACATGAAACAATGCGATGCACCAGTGTCAAAAAGAACTTTTGCTGGAAAAGAGTTAACTAGAAAGTTACCCATGATCACATCTGACGAGTCCTCTGCCTAAGCTGCATTCATCAAATTCACCTTGGCATGCTTGGGGTTACGCTTGACCACAGCTGTACTTGCCGATCTGACAAGAGGAGGAGGAGGAAGACGCCTCTGGTTGAAACACTTGTTGGCATAGTGACCCTTCTGTTGGCACTTGTTGCACGTGACCTATGAAAGCGGACGGTGATACGGAGCGCTCGATCTTGGAGCTTGATAAGACGAAGTCTTGTTCTGAAAGCCAGGGTTGGGTGGGTGGGAAGAACCACTGCCACCTTTGCTCTTCTGCTGATACGGCTGACGGAACAGAGGAGGAGGAAGCCAAAACTTCTGCTGCTTGGCCACTTGAGTAGAGGAAGAATAAGTAGCATCTCTGACTCGCTTCTTGGAAGCATCACACCTCAACTGAGCAGCCTCTTGCTTCAGTGCCATGTTGTAGAACTCATCGTACCTCAAGGGCTCAAAGAGGACAAGAGCGAGCTGAATTTCTTCTCTGAGACCACCCCTGAACTGATATATCATGCTCTTCTCATCAGGGACGTCCTGCTTGGCAAAGCGGGCGAGCTTCTGGAACAACTTGTTGTAGTCATAGACAGACAAAGAGCCTTGCTTCAGGTTGCGGAATTCCTCACGCTTGCTTTCAACCACACTCTGCGGAATATGATGAGCTCGGAAATCTCGACGGAAATCATCCCAAGTGATAACACGTCCACCTCTAGAGTCCTTGTACTGCTGGAACCATTCTGCAGCTTGATCTTTGAGTTGGAAGGAAGCGAACTTGACAAAGTCCTCAGGCCTGCCGTTACCGCACTCGAAATGCTTACACAGATCCACAAGCCAATCGTCAGCATCGGTTGCCTCAACACAATTGCTGAAAGTCTTTGGCCCGTTAGCAAGGAACTGGTTGAGTGTAGTAAAGTGACTCTGATTGCTGCCTTGATTCCCTTGACTGCCTTGATTGCGCTCTTGAAGAATTTGCATGATCAGCTGTGTGTTTGCATTGGTTGCGGCCATCACAGCTTTCCATGCCTCTGGAGGAGGTGGAGGTGGTGGCGGATCAGGATTCGGAGTCGTGCGCGTTGGAAGAGCCATCCTGAAGAGGTTGACCACCATTAGCACATTGACAGATAAATATTGAAGCTAAATCCAACGGAATGGAAATTGCAACATATAGTCTTCACATCTGAACAAAATGAACGAATGCATTCCTCTTGAAATGGTCACATATCCATAAATTGAGAAGCCACGTAGAATTAAGGTAGAGAAATAAATCAACAAGGTACGGATCAAGAACGAATAATCGGTAAGAAATCCCAATCTCAAACCAATATTCGTGGAAGAAGAACTAGAGCTACTAAAATTCCCACCTATGAAACTCCCGAACCTTTCCGGTTATGCAATCAGGTGTCGGGGATACAGGGGAAGAATAATATCTCACCCAAACTAGCAAATCCTACATCCAGCTATATCCATCCTTCAACACATAACCAAGAAACCTTCGGAAACCATCTACCTCAACCTTCGAAAAGCATCCGTTATACAAGTTATGGCGATACTCCCGAACTCCCGCCCCAGTACTGGGTGGCGCTGAGGTTATCTCACCAACGAACTGCATAAAAGAGATTTTCGATGTCGGCGAACATATCTCAAGTATTCCAGAATTGCAACGATAAAATTATGATGACAACACCTCAGAGCTCAACTCCCCGGGACACTTCCACTAAACCCCTGACAGGAGGCACCAAGACAATGTTCTCATCATAAGCCACCGGAACGATTCCAAGATACTCGCATGATCCTAAATTTTTTTAGTGAAATTTGATAAGAGAAGAGTCAAAACTCTACGACAGGATGCCTTACCAGAGCGATGAGGAGACCGGGAAGTAAAAAGAATTCCTAAAGACTCAAAACATTTTTCTAGACATAACTCGGCCACTAAAACGATCAAGCAATGGGGCTCCTAAGGTCGGGGAAGGCTCTGATTACCAACTTGTAACGCCCTCTATGCGGCTATAGCTCCCACGTGTCGACGCACGACTTAGAGACATAACCGCATTGAAAGCAATGTCGCAAGTTAGGCAATCATCACAACATCCCATGCAATATATAATAAAGGGGGAGGTACATAGTTGGCTTACACTCGCCACGTCACATCAAAGTACATAAATAACATCCATCATACAAACACTCATGGCCCGACTACGGCGCCAAAATAGAAGAAAAACCCAACATGCGACAAGGCCCTGAATCGAACCCCAACTAGGCACCACTACTGATCATCAGGAAAAGACACATAGTAACGCTGAGAGTCTTCTTCGAACTCCCACTTGAGATCGTACTCGTCACCTGGAGCGGAATCACCTGGACCTGCATCTGGAGTTATAGTATCTGTGAGCCACAGGGACTCGGCAATCTCGCACCCTCGCGATCAAGACTATTTAAGCTTATAGGAAGGGTAAGGCAAATATATATGTGGAGCTGCAGCAAGCGACTAGCATATATGGTGGCTATCTTATTCGCAAAAGAGAGCGAGAAGAGGAGGCAAGGCACGAGCGAGAAACTAGAGAGCAACCTGCGCAAGCATTACTCCAACACCATGTCCACTTCCCGGACTCCGCCGAGAAGAGGCCATCACGGTAACACGCTCAGTTGATTCATTTTAATTAATTAAGGTTCAAGTTATCTACAACTGGACATTAACAAATTCCCATCTGCCCATAACCGTGGGCACGGCTTTCGAAAGTTCAATCCCTGCAGGGGAGTCCCAACTTAGCCCATGACAAGCTCTCACGGTCAACGAAGGAATAGACCTCCTCCCAAGACGTTCCGATCAGACTCGGTATCTCGGTAATTCAAGACAACTCCGACAATGGTAAAACAAGTCCAACAACACCACCCGCTGTGCCGACAAATCCCGATAGGAGCTGCACATATCTCGTTCTCAGGGCACACCGGATAAGCTAAGCGTACGGGAGCCAATGTAACCCAAGTTGCCGAGGGACGGCCCCGCACGGTGCTCTAGGTTGGACCAACACTCAGAGGAGCACTGGCCCGGGAGGGGGGGGGGTAAAATAAGATGACCCTTGAGTCCGCGAAACCCAAGGGAAAGGCTAGGTGGCAAATGGTAAAACCAAGGTTGGGCATTGCCGGAGGAGTTTTATTCAAGGCGGACAGTCAAGGGGTTCCCATTATAACCCAACCGCGTAAGGAACGCAAAAATCCGGGAACATAACACCGATATGACGGAAACTAGGGCGGCAAGAGTGGAACAAAACACTAGGCGAGAGGCCGAGCCTTCCACCCTTTACCCAAGTATATAGGTGCATTAAGATAACATGGCAATATAATGATATCCCAACAAGTAAATAAAAGATGTTCCAACAAGGAACGGCCTCCAATCTTCACCTGCAACTAGCAACGCTATAAGAGGGGCTGAGCAAAGCGGTAACATAGCCAATCAACGGTTTGCTAGGACAATGGTGGGTTAGAGACTTGACATGGCAATTTGGGAGGCTGACAAGCAAAAGGTAGGCATCGTAGCATTGGCATAGCAAAAGAGCGAGCAAACTAGCATAGCAAAGATAGTAGTGATTTCGAGGGTATGATCATCTTGCCTACACAGTTGTCAGAGGTGACTGGATCCTCAAGAGCAAACTCAACGGGCTCCTCATTAGAGAACTCGTCTCCCGGCTCTACCCAAGCAAGACAAACAAGCAACAAGGATGCAATCAATCACGTGCAAGACCAAGCAATATGATGAAATGATGATATGCTATGCGGGATGCGATGTGGGATGCAAAATGCAAGATATGACAGGAAATGCATGGACCTGGCCTCAACTTGGAAATCCAAGTGTGCCACTGGAAATATGAGATGAAATCACTTGAAAACGATATAAAGAACGCCGGAATCGGAGTTACGTTTTGGAAATGGCAAGCGATTCAAAAATGACACCGGTCTGCGATTTACAGCAAGTAGGCATCTAAATGTAATGAAATGAACATGCTACAGCACCCAAACATGACAAAAAAATGCATGGCAGGGATGTACACAAGATGCTTAACAAAAGTCTAGCACTGAGCTACGGCCAATTCATCCATTATGAGGTTCAAACAAGCATGGCAAAAACGCAAATGCAAAACAGATTCCAGACTTAGTGAAATTAACACTTGTCTGAAATTTCAGATCACGAAGCCCTCTTCGGAGCAGCAAAACAACATGAAACATGACCTGATTAAGACAAGTAAGAACATGGCATGGAGCTACTCAACAAGCTTAACAAAAGACCCAAAGTGACCTGGGGCCAAAATGGTTCACAAAATATACTAACGGGCACACGAACATAGCTAAAACACAATCAGTTTTCAGACTTAGTGAAAACTGAGACATGCTGAAATATAACTCACGAAGGCATGTAAACGAGCTCGATGCACTCACTATGGTGCAAGTCATGGCAAGGCAAGCATACATTCATTAATAAGGCACAAAATTCTAGCTAGACATGGCAAGAACAATGGCATAGCATGCACGGATCAACTACACTAACATTGGCAAAATCGCAAACAAGTTGACGATCTGCCCAGATTCACAACAAAGCAAAAGTAGAGCTCGATTAACTCAAGCTAGGGTGCTCCATAATTGCAAACAAAGACATGGATGGATAGAGCATAACATGATTAACAAAAATCCTTTACTGATCATCCTCAAATGAGGCACGGATCACTAGGAAACAAGCTGAACATATGGCATCATGAACTAAATAATCCCAGACTTAGTGAAAACTACTAAGTCCCTGAAAACAGATTTACCGGGTGCCTCACTTTGCAAGCTTGCACAAGTCACCACACATATCCTAAAAATGCATGGGTTGCACCTCTAGAAAGAAGACAAAATCCTTAACAAAACATATAAGGACTCACAGGCATATCATGCACACAATAATAATGGCAAAAATGACAAAAGTCTAAGATGAACTAGCAGATCTGACAATTAACTCACGAAGCCCTGTTCTAACAGCATTTCGGGCATCAGAATGCACTCAAATGAAAATGATGCAATGGAATGAAATGATGTACTTGTTGAGGCGAACATTTTGATATGCTATATGCATGAATCGGAGCTACGTATGCAAAGTTACAGAGCCTTGAACAGAGCAACTTGGACTGAACATTTAATGACTTAGAGAAAAAAAACAACCCCAGATCTAGGGTTGCACGGAAACCGAGGCGGCGGCACTGTTCACCAAAGCTCTCCGGCGAGGTTGCAGGGCTCCGGCGAGGAGGAAGTCAGCGCCGGCGAGGGGCTACGGGACTGCGGGGTCGGCGGCGGCCGGCGAAGTGGCGCGCGGCGACG